>NW_024038050.1:0-93232 GCF_016077235.1 Cyprinodon tularosa
TTCTTTTTTTTCACAAATGTCATTCGTTTTCCCCAATGCCCAAAAATTGAAAAAGGGCTTGATTTTGATCGACTTTAGGTCGGTCTGGAGGGTTTTTAAGGAAAAGTATTAATCCTACCGTAATTCCGAAGACATTGTGTGGGTCCAGAGATTTCAGTCTACAAACTGACCAAAAAAATGGTGACTCTAGCTATAAAATGTGGCCGTGAGGGCGAGTTTAAAATGTATTTTTGGTCTTAAAAAAAACGGCTGCCTCACACTCTAGCTTTTCAGTCTCTCCACTCTAGAAGGGTGGATTTTGCTAAAACTTTGTGACGCTTGAGGCCCTGATTATACAAAAACCGTAGCAGTTATCAACATACCGTCTTCAGTTTTAAATAGACGAAGGATTTATCTACAAACTGAGCTTTAAACTGTTTTTCTACATGAATGTATGCCGACACAGTGAAGTGCTGTTTTTTTATGCTTTTTTTTCCTCTCCCCATTCATTTCCTATGGGATTTTTTTTGCGACGTTTTCGCTAATAATTCGCGAACCTTCGGACTAATGAGAAAGTTTTATACAAGCACGCATCGCACCATTGGGCATGTGGCCCCCCTAATAATACGCGGAATAAATATGTGCAATAGTAATAGGTGGGCCATGCCTTCGGCATGTGGCCCCCCTAATAATAACACCGAAGTACAGAAATAATAATCAAGCATAACTTTCTTAATGTGACGGGCGACCATTTTGATTTGCTTGATTCCCTCCTTCTTCGTCTTCTTCTTCTTGTGTTTTAATGGTGGTTGGCAAACAACTTTTGGTGCATTACCACCACCAACTGCTTGATTTCCTCCTTCAATACTGGCAGTAATACTGCAGATTGTCACTAGGAGGCGGAGGAACCGAGATAGCATGATGTGTAAACGGTCATCAGAACTGAGCTCGGCCTGGTTAACTGATCCGAGCTCGGACCGCTCTCAGCATTGATCGGTTTTTCAAGGGTAGTGTAAATGGGGTTCAAATGTTCTGCTTGTTTCATTCATATAAATTGCTTTATTATAATTATGCACACAGCTCTCTCGAGATCCCAGCTGCTCATCCCCTCACACTCCCCTCCCCGCAGGTGAAGTGTCTTGCCCAAAGCCAGAGCTTTCAGTCTGAAATTAATTTTCAATTCAATTCTATTCTATTCTATTATTAGATATATTTAATATCTGAAGTAAAGGCCCAATACACAGGATTGGGAAACATGATACAATTTGTACTAGTAAGAATTCTATATTTTTTTTATTTAAGATGGAAGAATGTTATTTTAATTGTCTGAAATGTTTATTTTGACTAGTAAGAAATGCATTTGACATCTGAAATATACATTCATTCAAGTTAATAAATGTCAAAACTGACACAATTGTTTAAAGATTTCTAGGTATCTGAAAGTTTATTCGAACAGTTATATTTTCTGCATCTTGCAATGTATTTTTTTGCTGGCAGAAATGTAATCCATGACATCCATTTTCACAGTTCTGACAAGTAGGAATGTATTCTTGACCAGGAAGGATCTTATTTTAGAGATTTTTAAAAAAGCTTTCAATAAATGTCCAAACGGCCTGCCATACCTCTCTGTGTCTAACGTTTACCACCGGAAGGTGACGTCAGACTTGCTGTGTGTGTCTGTGCTCCTGTCTTGGCCTCAGAGTGAGGACCACTTTCCTGGTCCGGTTCGGTTCTGGGCCAAGCTGTGAATCAGGTTTGGTTTATTGGGAGTTCTGCGGTGGTTCCGGGTTGGTTCCGGTGATTATCGGGGTTCGATGACAGAGAAACGGGAGTTGTTGGTGACTGAGGATGATTCAGCAGCTCTCTCTCCGAGCGGCTCCACCTCTTCTCTCCACCGCAGCAGCAGCGGCAGCGGCTCTCTTCAGTCCAACCTCTGTTCTCACCTGGGCGCGTGAGCAGCAGAACTGAACCCTGCAGGTGAAAAAAGACCACAGGAAACCAGGCCGAGGGCGCGCGCTGCTACGACATTGGTCGCTTTTCGGTGTCAGACTGTTTCTTGTTGGATCGAACAGAACCGGCGGACTGATTCTAAATAACCAGAAGCGTCATTTCCGGGATTGTGTCGTGGATCTGATGCTCGGCGTGTCTGCAGGTAAGTGATCTGCAGTGAAGGTGGCTTTAGTCTGAGCATTGGACCGCAGTGTTCCTGCAGAAGTCCTGGACTGAAGGGCAGCAGCCCTGGATCAGGATAAACCATCAATTATCAAAGTTATTTAAACATTTACAGTCTTTCTAGATCGTTCATGGAAACATTAAACTATTGTTGGTCAGATTTGCTTTCATGTGTTTGATAACAGCTTAATTCTTTGTTTTTACTGAGAGACATGAGCGGTTCTGTTTTCCTGGGATGGAGATCCTGCAGTTTTCTGAACAGTCACATTCTTTCCAGAAAAAAGTCAGGTTTAGATCTTCTGCAGTGGAACCCCATGGTTCTGCAGGTTTAGATCTTCTGCAGTAGAACCTAATGGTTCTGTCAGGTTTAGATCTTCTGCAGTAGAACCCCATGGTTCTGTCAGGTTTAGATCTTCTGCAGTGGAACCCCATGGTTCTGCAGGTTTAGATCTTCTGCAGTAGAACCCCATGGTTCTGTCAGGTTTAGATCTTCTGCAGTAGAACCCCATGGTTCTGTCAGGTTTAGATCTTCTGCAGTAGAACCCCATGGTTCTGCAGGTTTAGATCTTCTGCGCTGGAACCCATGGTTCTGTCAGGTTTAGATCTTCTGCAGTGGAACCCCATGGTTCTGTCAGGTTTAGATCTTCTGCAGTAGAACCCCATGGTTCTGTCAGGTTTAGATCTTCTGCAGTAGAACCTCATGGTTCTGTCAGGTTTAGATCTTCTGCAGTAGAACCCCATGGTTCTGCAGGTTTAGATCTTCTGCAGTAGAACCTAATGGTTCTGTCAGGTTTAGATCTTCTGCAGTAGAACCCCATGGTTCTGCAGGTTTAGATCTTTTGCAGTAGAACCTCATGGTTCTGTCAGGTTTAGATCTTCTGCAGTAGAACCCCATGGTTCTGTCAGGTTTAGATCTTCTGCAGTAGAACCTCATGGTTCTGTCAGGTTTAGATCTTCTGCAGTAGAACCCCATGGTTCTGTCAGGTTTAGATCTTTTGCGCTGGAACCTCATGGTTCTGTCAGGTTTAGATCTTCTGCAGTAGAACCCCATGGTTCTGTCAGGTTTAGATCTTCTGCAGTAGAACCTAATGGTTCTGTCAGGTTTAGATCTTCTGCAGTAGAACCCCATGGTTCTGCAGGTTTAGATCTTCTGAAGTAGAACCCCATGGTTCTGTCAGGTTTAGATCTTCTGCAGTAGAACCCCATGGTTCTGCAGGTTTAGATCTTCTGCAGTAGAACCCCATGGTTCTGTCAGGTTTACATCTTCTGCAGTAGAACCCCATGGTTCTGTCAGGTTTACATCTTCTGCAGTAGAACCCCATGGTTCTGCAGGTTTAGATCTTCTGCAGTAGAACCCCATGGTTATGTCAGGTTTAGATCTTCTGCAGTAGAACCCCATGGTTCTGTCAGGTTTAGATCTTCTGCAGTAGAACCCCATGGTTCTGCAGGTTTAGATCTTCTGCAGTAGAACCCCATGGTTCTGTCAGGTTTAGATCTTCTGCAGTAGAACCCCATGGTTCTGTCAGGTTTAGATCTTCTGCAGTAGAACCCCATGGTTCTGCAGGTTTAGATCTTCTGAAGTAGAACCCCATGGTTCTGTCAGGTTTAGATCTTCTGCAGTAGAACCCCATGGTTCTGTCAGGTTTAGATCTTCTGCAGTAGAACCCCATGGTTCTGTCAGGTTTAGATCTTCTGCAGTAGAACCCCATGGTTCTGCAGGTTTAGATCTTCTGCAGTAGAACCCCATGGTTATGTCAGGTTTAGATCTTCTGCGCTGGAACCCATGGTTCTGTCAGGTTTAGATCTTCTGCAGTAGAACCCCATGGTTCTGCAGGTTTAGATCTTCTGCAGTAGAACCCCATGGCTCTGTCAGGTTTAGATCTTCTGCAGTAGAACCCCATGGTTCTGCAGGTTTAGATCTTCTGCAGTAGAACCCCATGGTTATGTCAGGTTTAGATCTTCTGCAGTAGAACCCCATGGTTCTGTCAGGTTTAGATCTTCTGCAGTAGAACCCCATGGTTCTGCAGGTTTAGATCTTCTGCGCTGGAACCCATGGTTCTGTCAGGTTTAGATCTTCTGCAGTGGAACCCCATGGTTCTGTCAGGTTTAGATCTTCTGCAGTGGAACCCCATGGTTCTGCAGGTTTAGATATTTTGCAGTAGAACCTCATGGTTCTGCAGGTTTAGATCTTTTGCAGTAGAACCTCATGGTTCTGTCAGGTTTAGATCTTCTGCAGTAGAACCCCATGGTTCTGCAGGTTTAGATCTTCTGCAGTAGAACCCCATGGTTATGTCAGGTTTAGATCTTCTGCGCTGGAACCCATGGTTCTGTCAGGTTTAGATCTTCTGCAGTAGAACCCCATGGTTCTGCAGGTTTAGATCTTCTGCAGTAGAACCCCATGGCTCTGTCAGGTTTAGATCTTCTGCAGTAGAACCCCATGGTTCTGCAGGTTTAGATCTTCTGCAGTAGAACCCCATGGTTATGTCAGGTTTAGATCTTCTGCAGTAGAACCCCATGGTTCTGTCAGGTTTAGATCTTCTGCAGTAGAACCCCATGGTTCTGCAGGTTTAGATCTTCTGCGCTGGAACCCATGGTTCTGTCAGGTTTAGATCTTCTGCAGTGGAACCCCATGGTTCTGCAGGTTTAGATCTTTTGCAGTAGAACCCCATGGTTCTGCAGGTTTAGATCTTTTGCAGTAGAACCTCATGGTTCTGTCAGGTTTAGATCTTCTGCAGTAGAACCCCATGGTTCTGCAGGTTTAGATCTTCTGCAGTAGAACCCCATGGTTCTGTCAGGTTTAGATCTTCTGCAGTAGAACCTCATGGTTCTGTCAGGTTTAGATCTTCTACAGTAGAACCCCATGGTTCTGCAGGTTTAGATCTTCTGCAGTAGAACCTAATGGTTCTGTCAGGTTTAGATCTTCTGCAGTAGAACCCCATGGTTCTGCAGGTTTAGATCTTTTGCAGTAGAACCTCATGGTTCTGTCAGGTTTAGATCTTCTGCAGTAGAACCCCATGGTTCTGTCAGGTTTAGATCTTCTGCAGTAGAACCTCATGGTTCTGCAGGTTTAGATCTTCTGCAGTAGAACCCCATGGTTCTGTCAGGTTTAGATCTTCTGCAGTGGAACCCCATGGTTCTGCAGGTTTAGATCTTCTGCAGTAGAACCTCATGGTTCTGTCAGGTTTAGATCTTCTGCAGTGGAACCCCATGGTTCTGCAGGTTTAGATCTTCTGCAGTAGAACCCCATGGTTCTGTCAGGTTTAGATCTTCTGCAGTAGAACCCCATGGTTCTGTCAGGTTTAGATCTTCTGCAGTAGAACCCCATGGTTCTGCAGGTTTAGATCTTCTGCGCTGGAACCCATGGTTCTGTCAGGTTTAGATCTTCTGCAGTGGAACCCCATGGTTCTGTCTGTTTAGATCTTCTGCAGTAGAACCCCATGGTTCTGTCAGGTTTAGATCTTCTGCAGTAGAACCCCATGGTTCTGTCAGGTTTAGATCTTCTGCAGTAGAACCTCATGGTTCTGTCAGGTTTAGATCTTCTGCAGTAGAACCCCATGGTTCTGCAGGTTTAGATCTTCTGCAGTAGAACCTAATGGTTCTGTCAGGTTTAGATCTTCTGCAGTAGAACCCCGTGGTTCTACAGGTTTAGATCTTTTGCAGTAGAACCTCATGGTTCTGTCAGGTTTAGATCTTCTGCAGTAGAACCCCATGGTTCTGTCAGGTTTAGATCTTCTGCAGTAGAACCTCATGGTTCTGTCAGGTTTAGATCTTCTGCAGTAGAACCCCATGGTTCTGTCAGGTTTAGATCTTCTGCAGTAGAACCCCATGGTTCTGCAGGTTTAGATCTTCTGCAGTAGAACCCCATGGTTCTGCAGGTTTAGATCTTCTGCAGTAGAACCTAATGGTTCTGTCAGGTTTAGATCTTCTGCAGTAGAACCCCATGGTTCTGCAGGTTTAGATCTTCTGCAGTAGAACCCCATGGTTATGTCAGGTTTAGATCTTCTGCAGTAGAACCCCATGGTTCTGTCAGGTTTAGATCTTCTGCAGTAGAACCCCATGGTTCTGCAGGTTTAGATCTTCTGCGCTGGAACCCATGGTTCTGTCAGGTTTAGATCTTCTGCAGTGGAACCCCATGGTTCTGTCAGGTTTAGATCTTCTGCAGTGGAACCCCATGGTTCTGCAGGTTTAGATATTTTGCAGTAGAACCTCATGGTTCTGCAGGTTTAGATCTTTTGCAGTAGAACCCCATGGTTCTGCAGGTTTAGATCTTTTGCAGTAGAACCTCATGGTTCTGTCAGGTTTAGATCTTCTGCAGTAGAACCCCATGGTTCTGCAGGTTTAGATCTTCTGCAGTAGAACCCCATGGTTCTGTCAGGTTTAGATCTTCTGCAGTAGAACCTCATGGTTCTGTCAGGTTTAGATCTTCTACAGTAGAACCCCATGGTTCTGCAGGTTTAGATCTTCTGCAGTAGAACCTAATGGTTCTGTCAGGTTTAGATCTTCTGCAGTAGAACCCCATGGTTCTGCAGGTTTAGATCTTTTGCAGTAGAACCTCATGGTTCTGTCAGGTTTAGATCTTCTGCAGTAGAACCCCATGGTTCTGTCAGGTTTAGATCTTCTGCAGTAGAACCTCATGGTTCTGCAGGTTTAGATCTTCTGCAGTAGAACCCCATGGTTCTGTCAGGTTTAGATCTTCTGCAGTGGAACCCCATGGTTCTGCAGGTTTAGATCTTCTGCAGTAGAACCTCATGGTTCTGTCAGGTTTAGATCTTCTGCAGTGGAACCCCATGGTTCTGCAGGTTTAGATCTTCTGCAGTAGAACCCCATGGTTCTGTCAGGTTTAGATCTTCTGCAGTAGAACCCCATGGTTCTGTCAGGTTTAGATCTTCTGCAGTAGAACCCCATGGTTCTGCAGGTTTAGATCTTCTGCGCTGGAACCCATGGTTCTGTCAGGTTTAGATCTTCTGCAGTGGAACCCCATGGTTCTGTCAGGTTTAGATCTTCTGCAGTAGAACCCCATGGTTCTGTCAGGTTTAGATCTTCTGCAGTAGAACCCCATGGTTCTGTCAGGTTTAGATCTTCTGCAGTAGAACCTCATGGTTCTGTCAGGTTTAGATCTTCTGCAGTAGAACCCCATGGTTCTGCAGGTTTAGATCTTCTGCAGTAGAACCCAATGGTTCTGTCAGGTTTAGATCTTCTGCAGTAGAACCCCGTGGTTCTGCAGGTTTAGATCTTTTGCAGTAGAACCTCATGGTTCTGTCAGGTTTAGATCTTCTGCAGTAGAACCCCATGGTTCTGTCAGGTTTAGATCTTCTGCAGTAGAACCTCATGGTTCTGTCAGGTTTAGATCTTCTGCAGTAGAACCCCATGGTTCTGTCAGGTTTAGATCTTCTGCAGTAGAACCCCATGGTTCTGCAGGTTTAGATCTTCTGCAGTAGAACCCCATGGTTCTGCAGGTTTAGATCTTCTGCAGTAGAACCTAATGGTTCTGTCAGGTTTAGATCTTCTGCAGTAGAACTCCATGGTTCTGCAGGTTTAGATCTTCTGCAGTAGAACCTCATGGTTCTGTCAGGTTTAGATCTTCTGCAGTAGAACCCCATGGTTCTGTCAGGTTTAGATCTTCTGCAGTAGAACCCCATGGTTCTGTCAGGTTTAGATCTTTTGCGCTGGAACCCATGGTTCTGTCAGGTTTAGATCTTCTGCAGTAGAACCCCATGGTTCTGCAGGTTTAGATCTTCTGCAGTAGAACCCCATGGTTCTGTCAGGTTTAGATCTTCTGCAGTAGAACCCCATGGTTCTGTCAGGTTTAGATCTTCTGCAGTAGAACCCCATGGTTCTGCAGGTTTAGATCTTCTGCAGTAGAACCCCATGGTTATGTCAGGTTTAGATCTTCTGTGCTGGAACCCATGGTTCTGTCAGGTTTAGATCTTCTGCAGTAGAACCCCATGGTTCTGCAGGTTTAGATCTTCTGCAGTAGAACCCCATGGTTCTGTCAGGTTTACATCTTCTGCAGTAGAACCCCATGGTTCTGTCAGGTTTACATCTTCTGCAGTAGAACCCCATGGTTCTGCAGGTTTAGATCTTCTGCAGTAGAACCCCATGGTTATGTCAGGTTTAGATCTTCTGCAGTAGAACCCCATGGTTCTGTCAGGTTTAGATCTTCTGCAGTAGAACCCCATGGTTCTGCAGGTTTAGATCTTCTGCGCTGGAACCCATGGTTCTGTCAGGTTTAGATCTTCTGCAGTGGAACCCCATGGTTCTGTCAGGTTTAGATCTTCTGCAGTGGAACCCCATGGTTCTGCAGGTTTAGATCTTTTGCAGTAGAACCTCATGGTTCTGCAGGTTTAGATCTTTTGCAGTAGAACCCCATGGTTCTGCAGGTTTAGATCTTTTGCAGTAGAACCTCATGGTTCTGTCAGGTTTAGATCTTCTGCAGTAGAACCCCATGGTTCTGCAGGTTTAGATCTTCTGCAGTAGAACCCCATGGTTCTGTCAGGTTTAGATCTTCTGCAGTAGAACCCCATGGTTCTGTCAGGTTTAGATCTTCTGCAGTAGAACCCCATGGTTCTGCAGGTTTAGATCTTCTGCTGTAGAACCCCATGGTTCTGTCAGGTTTAGATCTTCTGCAATGGAACCCCATGGTTCTGCAGGTTTAGATCTTTTGCAGTAGAACCCCATGGTTCTGTCAGGTTTAGATCTTCTGCAGTGGAACCCCATGGTTCTGTCAGGTTTAGATCTTCTGCAGTGGAACCCCATGGTTCTGCAGGTTTAGATCTTTTGCAGTAGAACCTCATGGTTCTGCAGGTTTAGATCTTTTGCAGTAGAACCCCATGGTTCTGCAGGTTTAGATCTTTTGCAGTAGAACCTCATGGTTCTGTCAGGTTTAGATCTTCTGCAGTAGAACCCCATGGTTCTGCAGGTTTAGATCTTCTGCAGTAGAACCCCATGGTTCTGTCAGGTTTAGATCTTCTGCAGTAGAACCCCATGGTTCTGCAGGTTTAGATCTTCTGCAGTAGAACCCCATGGTTATGTCAGGTTTAGATCTTCTGCGCTGGAACCCCATGGTTAGATCTTAGACCTCTTAGCATACTGCAACATGGCGGCGCGCTGCCAAAACCTTAGTAAACAAAGCTGTTAATTTAAATTTAGAGCATTGGCCTAATTAAAAGTTTGACAACTTTTGTTGTGTGTTTATGCTGAAGTACGTTGGACAGAGGTGGAAGGAGTCGGCTATCAATCAGCATACTGCTCTGAATAATAGCATATAGCCCGGCGTACACTGTGCAATTTTCGGGGCGATTTTCCAGTCGTGCAAGAATCTTTCGATCGGCCCGACTTTAAGCCTGATCGTGAGTCGTGTAGCGTACAGGGGGTTACGAGTGGCGATCCGCCTCTCACGACCACCTCCCCATCTGGAATCGTGAGGTCATGGGCAAATCGCTCAGGGCGCAAACAAGGATTCTTCTTTTTATTCTTCCTCTCAGATGTAAACCCAGCAGCATGGTGGGGGGGCAATGAGTAGCGCCATCTCACTGTGGAGCGGAGTCCCACCTGGTTTTTAGTCGTACAGTGTGAGCAGGTAGATCGCATCAGAGCGTCGGGCGAACATAAATTGTGAGCTTTGAGCTCACACGGTACGAGGAAACCCTGAGGTTTCCTCGTACCGTGTGAGCAGCAGCTGCGTGCAACGATTGAAAAAAATCGCACACTGTTCGCCCGGCTTTAGGCAGAGGCTAGGATGAAATATGCTGGGAAGAACCCTGACTTTTGAAGAAGACAGAGAAGTACTTCTAGGGACAGAATCAAACACCCAACTTCTCCAGAAGCCACAGAGAGTTGGACCTACCAACATCCTGCAGGGGTTCAAGTGTCCCGTCAGGGAATGAGGGACAGAATAATACCTTAATTATTAATACCAATAAATTACCAGTGTACTCTGCAGGAATCTGCTGCCTAGCTGCAGCTAACCGCTGCAGAACAATAACAGCAGCTGCTGCAGCAGAGCTCCTTCAGTTAAGAATAACAAACTGGTTGTTTCTGCTGGGGGGCAGAGTAGCCCCCCCCCTCCCAGCATAACTGCACTGATATATTGAATGAACTTTGCTGTCCAGCAGAAATCCCTAAACCTCAGTGTCTGTTTTGAAGCTCCGCCCCCTCATCAAAATTGTGCAATATTCCTCAGCTGAAAGAAGGAAATTCTAGAAACCTCTTTGATATGGGATTTAAATGACAGGTCCTGATCAAAAATAACACCAAGATTTTTTACTTTATTATCTGAAATCAGTTTAATCCCATCCAAATGAAGTGACTGACTAATCAGCTTCTTTTTCAGAGACTCTGGTCCAAAGACTATAACTTCTGTTTTGTCTGCATTCAGAAGCAGAAAGTTAAGAGTCATCCAGGTTTTTATGTCTTCAGACATGCCTGTAATCTATGTAATGGGTTAGTTTAATCTGGATTTATAGACAGATATAGCTGGGTATCATCAGCATAACAGTGGAAATTAATCCCATGCTGTCTAATAACTCTACCGATTGGGAGCATGTATAAAGTAAAGAGAATTGGTCCTAGCACTGATCCCTGTGGTACTCCACAGGTAACCTTTGAGCAGGTATAATTGTGTGAACAGGTGGTTCTGCTGGGTTCTGGCTGCAGGCATCAGAACAGAAGCTGTGGTCAGAAGGAACTTGCTGACCGCGTGGAACTGAAACTACTACCAGGCCCAGATCCGGTCCATTTGGCAACTTGACTCCCTACAGGACAACAGTTTGAGGAAAACATAAAATACAGATGCTAAACAATCCTAAAGACATTAACGACGTATTTGAGTTTGGTTACTGATGCTGAGGCAACAAGCCTGGGCAAGTGGAGGTTTAGGTCAATATGATGAAAGATGAATGATTTCCAGTTTGATTTAACGTTTTGGGTAAAAGTCTCCTAAAGCTCTGCAGGGAAGAAAGACTCCAACCTCTGTCCTTCCTCAGATAAATGCAAACAGCTCAGCTGCTTTCTCCAGCCCAGGCTTTGCATTAGAGCCAAGCTTAAGTTATTAGTGAAGCTTTTATGTCCTAGACGTTGCTGCTCTGGCCTTGTTTCTCCTTCCTGGACTCTTTCAGCTCTTGTTTCCTGCAGTCAGATATTTGATGGATAATTGATGTTGTTGCTCTGAGCGTCGCTGCTGAGATCAGGAATCGTCTGGTGAATCTTTCCATCTCTGACTGGGCGGCGTCTGCTTCTGCTCTGCTTTCCTTTTCTGTGAATTCACTCAACTGAATCCAAACTGTTGCTGATGAGGAGGAGGATTCTGCATGGAGGTCGAAGTAGGAAATGTTGATGGTATTCAGCTGATTCACTGACCTGAATTTATTTCAAAATAAGCTACTAAATTTATAGCAACTGTTGAATTATTGCAAATACCCCAGAAGGTTATAAAAGTTAGTGTCAAACTGTTAAATGCCAATGAAATGTATAGAAAAATTACATTTTATTTGGGTAAAATTAAAAAGTTTTAAATTCTAGAACATTTTTACCTATTATGAAATCAATAACATCTGAAGATGATGTGGACTTTGATGGTGAAACCAAAGGAGCGTCGGGGAACTGAGGAGATGACCACTGAACGGTTCCTCTCTTCTCCTCCACCCAAACAGCTGCTGCTGCCGGAGCTGCAGCACAACACCAATGCCTTCTGAGCCAAGTTGCTATGAAACCCAGAGGAACGGATGGAAGGGGGTCCTGCTGAGGGTCTCCTACAGCCCTGGGGAACACCAGCTGCTCGCTGCTCCAGTTTTACCTGAGACTCTTGAATCTGGGCTTTTCTGCTGCATCTTAGGCCTGTTGGCTGATTTATGTGCTTTAATTTGTTTCCATCTTTGAAATGCAGATTGTTTCCTCTGGAAAAGACAAAAATCATGAGAAATGCTGATATCCAGCTATCCTGACAGTAAGTCTGTTGGTTTTTGCAGTGTTTCATAAGGATAAAAGATTATGCATGACCAGTTAGACCAGTTAATGGTTGAAAAGGGAACCACAGCAGAGGGCCAACCAGGACCTACGGTTGCATCGTTATGCTTTCAGCAAAATGTGTGTCTGTCTCCATGACTGTGTTACCTTGTGAGAACCGATGACTGGTCCTCATGAGGCCATAGAAATCAATGGAAGTCAATGAAAAGTCCCCACAGAGATAGTGTGACACAATATGTGTGTGTCAGAGTGTGTGTGTGTGTCAGAGGGTTTGAGTTGCTGGTTTAATTTCCCTCCCGGCAACGGTTTGCTTATAAGGGGATTCAATCTGGAAGTCTTTAAGGAAGTGACATCACTGACAGTAAGCCAGTATTTAAAGACTAGAAATATAGACCAATATAACCTGAATATAACCTCTAAATTACACTTTTATTTTTTAAGTTCAGCCTCTAGCTTCTCTATTTTGATTATTCAAGAAACGGTAAATAATTAAGGCTTTTTTCCTTTTAGCTAAACTGAGGCAGATGTCTTTTTTTTTTTTAAAGACATAGATGTTGGGCAGTAGCGCCGCTCGTAAAGTCGTACCGCCGTAATGTCGTAACGTTGCTGTTTTCTACATCAAATAGCTTTTCAGCTGTGAAGCTACTTCTAGTACTGGGTTAGCATCCTTAGACGCTACTAGTTACATTTTCCCAGGGATTTCTGGACCTTTAATGCATCTCTGCTCATTTCCTGAAGTAGACATCACACGATTATAACTTTACGTACTTAGCCTGGATTCTTCCCTAGACTGCGTATAAAAAGAGAGAATATAAAAGAACGACCTGAAGCAGCCAGACCAGACCAGCAGGAGACGGTGGAGGGAAGGAGACAGACCCGTCTCCCAGTCCAAGACGTCCAACACTCATTTAATGACCAATTTGACACTAAGTTTGACACCAAGCTCAATACATTTTATACAGGTTAGAATGGCGCCATCTACTGGAGGCTAAGAGAACTACATTTTAGCGGTTATCCTAGTGTCTGCATTACTTGATAGTTGAACTCGCTTCTTCCAGGATGATAGTAATATAAATATTATATAAATAAAGGATAAAAAAACCCTCTTCCCAGAGGGCAGCAGGGAGAACAGTCCATGGTGGGGGGGTTAGGGGTCATTGATGATGTCACGGGCTCATTGCCATCATTATCTTGCTGTTGAATAAGACTGGAAAAATAAGACTGATATTATTTAACTCTTAAATTAAGTAATATTATTTTTAATCTGATATTTTAATCATCCATTAAAAAAAAAAAACTTGCATCACATGCAGCAGTGGCAGCCTGGAGATGGTGTCCTTTTGATCCTCAAAAGCCTTAAAGCAAAGATCTAGATCTGATGCAGCACACAGTCTCATTCTGTCCATCATATATTGACATTTTTTAACAGTGTGAGTTATGATAAATACATGATGAAATATGAGCCATTGACTAGTGTAACTAAGAAAATGCACACTTAAAAGAAAAAAATTCTTAGATTTGCTCCCAAGTAATTCTTCACAGCAGCCTTTAAGTCTAAGGATCAGAAGTGATGACAGATAGAGGTGGTTGCTTGTCCTCAGATATTGCTGGGATAGCTTCCTTCATAGGTTTCATGGGACCAAACCTCGTGAAAGGTGAGCAGTCAGTAGAGATGACGTGCTGTTGCTCTATAAAGTGCTCCAGCACGTCCAGCAAACTGTTCCATCTGGTCACAACGTCCAGGGTTAGCTCGTGCTTTCACCATCGTACTCTAGTGAAAGAACTTCACAGGGAAAGTGACTCTAAAACAGCCAAGGAGGCTCTGCTGCTCCGGAACATTTAGGTTTCTGATGGACAGAATCTGCATCATATTCATTAAAAAGCTGCTTGTAGCATCTAGTCAGCCCAAACTCAGGTCGCTGCACATTCTATGTTCATCTCTAGCTTAGAGATTTGGTTTGATGTATAGAAACATCTCCAAAGAAATTTAAACATGGTTTATTTTTTAATAAGATCAGGATCTTCATTGGGAAATCATTAAACGTTTTAATCCTTGTTGGATTCGATTATTCAGCCTTTGTCTAACAAATGCTTCCACCTCTTCATTCATAGAAAAATGTAATTTTCACTTTAATCTTTAGATAATCTCATTCATTATAGAAAGGAAAAGTCTTTCTTCCTTCGATCCAAAGTGAAATCCTCATTTCCTTTTACTGGAACATCGTCAGGCAGGAAGGTTCCTCTAATCGTCTCTAACTTTAGCTTGTTGGAATGAACTCTTTGATAAACCGACTCTTCTTTAGATTCTTGGATTAACCTATAAACTTTGGAACAAACTGTGTTCCTGGAGAAGCTTTTATTAAACCATAAATTGTTTATGCATTAAAATTAAATGATGATGAGCTGGAAACATCCTTTTCTTTTGTGGGTGTGGCAGATCATCCTGACATTGCTGCTTGGTTTGTGTTTCAGCCTGAGAGCCGCTGACCTCAGATCAGGTTTCTGTTGATTCATTTATCTCTAGATGCAGAGCATCTAGATCAGCTTACAGTGTGTCACTGGCTGCAGCCGACGCTCAGGGACCAGATGGGTCCCTCCAAAATTAAACCAATGCAGAATGACACTGCTTTGGTTTTTCAGTGTTTTCCACTTTATTTCTAAAATGATTACACAGTCTTAGTGATTTAAAATGGCCACAATAAGATTACAGTTTCAATAAAACACCACAGATATTGCATCAATAAGGGCGCCTAAGATTAAAGCATGAAAATAATGAAAAATAACCAATGGCTGCAGTCATTAACAGCAGTAAGAAATGTTTTACATTTGTTCTTTAAGGTGCGCATTCATTAGTACATAGTGACTGTTGGCCATGTGGTTAGAGCAACTTGTGCTATTAGAAGGTTGCCCGGTTCGATCCCCACAGCCTGCACTCTGGGTCCCTGAGCAAGACCCTTAATCCCACACTCCTCCCCAAGGGGAGGGGTTCAATGCAGAGAGGGAATTTCCCCATTGTGGGACGATAAAGGGATTTATATTTCATTCCATAGAAATAAATAAATAAATAACCATTTAGTGAGAACTCATCAGATTGGGATAAACCTCACACAGAAATGTTAGCGTTAGCGTTTCCACGGCAGACATATAAGGTCGGAGCTGAAGAGGCGTAACCTGGTTAATTCACCTCCACCCTTTAGTCAAGTCAGAGTTCTACAAGGATCCATCTGGAAAGCCTCGTGTAGAAAGTGTTCACAAAGGGAGGAACGTTCAATCCAATTCTTCCAGCTGATTGGTTACCTGCCTCCCATGTCCAGCTTATAGCCAATCACTGCAGCAGCAGCAGGATGATTTTCTCAACTTGCAACATTAACTGATTAATCAAACTCTTACCAAGTCCGGTTGGTGGGGAAACGTCTTCGCATCCACAAAGGCAAAACTCTCTTCCAGCTGAAACCAGAGCAGCCATCTTTGTTTTGGTTCAGCCCTCCTCCTGGCTCCTGGCAAGATGTATTTTTGGGATTTGTTAATTCCCAAATCTCAGAACAATCCATCTTGCTTGGAAGGTCAGTGGAATGGTAAATGGTAAATGGGCTGTACTTGTGCAGCGCTTTGGTCAAGTCAGGAGATTCGACCAAAGTGCTTTAAACTACATTCAGTCATTCACTCACACACTGATGGAAGGTTGATGACTTCCTGCATCATGTCAGGTCCGTTGATGTGAGCTGATCCTTTTCTCTCTGTATTATTGCCAGAATATTTTTGATTCATTTGTCATTATTTTTAACAATTATGGCCATCTGCTAAGCTAACATCTGCTCTGTATGGCACAGAGTGGGCGGAGCTTCAGCACTGACCTGCTTGTCATTACCCGATCCGTACCGGAAGCACGATCCGTACCATCAGCTCATTTGCGCGTGCGCAAACAGAATAACTTCCGGTGGAAATATTTCCGTTTTCTTACTTTTTTATTCTTTTGTATTTTTTAGAGGCATGGGTTTCTTTTTGTATATCTTTGTATTTTCGTCAATATTGCATTTTCTAAAAATAAAAAAACAGAAATACATAAAGAAGTTAAATCGCCTTGTGATAGTTACTCTGACTGCTCTGAGCATGCACAAATATACGTCACACAGCGTATATATTTAAATTTGTTTAAATATTTGATTTACTCTGTACTTAACTATGCACTCCAGCAGTACTGATCCCACAATGGATTCATTTGCTACCTTTCGTGACCTGCAGTTTTTCATTGATAAGGAAACATTTCCCGAAAATTTGGATTTTTATTCCAGAAAAAATGACGTCAAGCAATACAATGGATTGAATTTAAAAAGCATCCATTTCTTCCAGAAAAGTCTTCAATATTGTCTTTACGATGTAGTTTAGTATTCTTTAATTATTTAAGGATATAAATAAAGTTTTTTCAGTACCGTAATTACATAATTTTTTGGCGACCCGGAAGTTATTCTGTTCGCGCAGGCGCAAATGAGCTGATGGTACGGATCGTGCTACCGGTACGGATCGGGTAGCGAGACTGCTCCATTGGTAGAGAGGTGCTCCAGAGCCTGGCCCATCCTCTGCTCAACCCTACATCAAGCCTGCTTTCTACGTTTTTCAAACAAGAAGATCTATGTTTGCCCTTCAGCTTCTTTGGATTTGTTAAAGCAAAACGATTTAAAGCATCTGAACTTTTATAAGGTTACCTGACGCTAAATGCAGACCATCTATGAAGTGGAAACCATTATTATTGCTGTTCAAATAAACTTCTCAGGCCTTTGGATCCTTTCAGCTCAGTGAGCAAAGAAATGATGGCGCTGACGTCCATCAGAGGAAGAGGGGAAAGAAAATGGGTGAGACTGGAGGAAGTCAGGTGGCAGAACGCTGCAGAGGAGCTCAGTTTGTTTCAGGATCAGTTTTTTCGCTCTGTTTTTTTTAACCTTTTAATGTGCTTAAAGGTAGATTATTGTTTTTAGTATTTGTGCTATTTTTTAAGGTTTATAAATTCCTACTTGCACAGCTAGAGTGAAATGAACCATTGGATATGTTTGGGTTCCTCCTTCACTTGGCTTTTTTAAAACCCAAATCTTTCAGTTGGGAAATGACACAACCTGCAACCGAAGAACCAAACCAGTGTGACTGCGTAAACGGATCCTGCTTTCTTAATGTGAGCTTCAGGAAGCTATCTAGCTGCATCTCCATGTGATGCCAAACTGACTCCACTGTGGACAGTAATGATGACACACCTGCAGGACGGAGTGACGTTAGCAGAGATTCAAACCACTAGCATTGGGCAGACGGGTTTGAAGTCTGATTTGGTCACATTGAAGCAGTAGCATTGTTGTGTCTCTGAGCTTAAAGGGAGAAGCTGCCGTCAGCAGGTAAAGGTAGCTGCTGTTCGCCACTGCCAAACTGCAGCTGGTCTGTGTCTGCAGCTCACTCACAAAATGAAAGGAGCTGCTTCAGCAGTGAGACCAGCCTCACTTTCTGCCTACTGCTAGCAGAGCGTTGAAAGTGCTGCTGTAGCTGACTTTGACCCCACAAGTTCATTCATTAATCCAGATCGACTCTCTGGCTTTCAGCCAGAACAGAGCTGACTGTGACTGACTGGATGTTCTCTATTCATCCTCTGACATGGGAGCTGTGCTCACACTGAGCCTGGTTCTGCTGTAGATTTCTTCCTGTTCAAAGGGAGTTTTTCCTCTCCACTGTCGCCACAAGCATGCTTAGTGTGAGGCATTGCTGAAGAGTCAATCTCTGCTGTCTCTAGCTGCTCATCCAGGAGAAAAGAATCCTGTGAAGTCAATGACTGTTTTTCCTTTAATAGAAACTTTGAACTAACTTAGATAAAAAGCGAACCACTCAAATGTAGGCGGGTTAGCTTTCTTAGCATCACTGGAGGAGAGGCTAATAAAGCTAACCACTCAAATGTAGGCGGGTTAGCTTTCTTAGCATCACTGGAGGAGAGGCTAATAAAGCTAACCACTCAAATGTAGGCGGGTTAGCTTTCTTAGCATCACTGGAGGAGAGGCTAATAAAGCTAACCACTCAAATGTAGGCGGGTTGGCTTTCTTAGCATCACTGGAGGAGAGGCTAATAAAGCTAACCACTCAAATGTAGGCGGGTTAGCTTTCTTAGCATCACTGGAGGAGAGGCTAATAAAGCTAACCACTCAAATGTAGGCGGGTTAGCTTTCTTAGCATCACTGGAGGAGAGGCTAATAAAGCTAACCACTCAAATGTAGGCGGGTTAGCTTTCTTAGCATCACTGGAGGAGAGGCTAATAAAGCTAACCACTCAAATGTAGGCGGGTTAGCTTTCTTAGCATAACTGGAGGAGAGGCTAATAAAGCTAACCACTCAAATGTAGGCGGGTTAGCTTTCTTAGCATCACTGGAGGAGAGGCTAATAAAGCTAACCACTCAAATGTAGGCGGGTTAGCTTTCTTAGCATCACTGGAGGAGAGGCTAATAAAGCTAACCACTCAAATGTAGGCGGGTTAGCTTTCTTAGCATCACTGGAGGAGAGGCTAATAAAGCTAACCACTCAAATGTAGGCGGGTTGGCTTTCTTAGCATCACTGGAGGAGAGGCTAATAAAGCTAACCACTCAAATGTAGGCGGGTTAGCTTTCTTAGCATCACTGGAGGAGAGGCTAATAAAGCTAACCACTCAAATGTAGGCGGGTTAGCTTTCTTAGCATCACTGGAGGAGAGGCTAATAAAGCTAACCACTCAAATGTAGGCGGGTTAGCTTTCTTAGCATCACTGGAGGAGAGGCTAATAAAGCTAACCACTCAAATGTAGGCGGGTTAGCTTTCTTAGCATCACTGGAGGAGAGGCTAATAAAGCTAACCACTCAAATGTAGGCGGGTTAGCTTTCTTAGCATCACTGGAGGAGAGGCTAATAAAGCTAACCACTCGAATGTAGGCGGGTTGGCTTTCTTAGCATCACTGGAGGAGAGGCTAATAAAGCTAACCACTCAAATGTAGGCGGGTTAGCTTTCTTAGCATCACTGGAGGAGAGGCTAATAAAGCTAACCACTCAAATGTAGGCGGGTTAGCTTTCTTAGCATCACTGGAGGAGAGGCTAATAAAGCTAACCACTCAAATGTAGGCGGGTTAGCTTTCTTAGCATCACTGGAGGAGAGGCTAATAAAGCTAACCACTCAAATGTAGGCGGGTTAGCTTTCTTAGCATCACTGGAGGAGAGGCTAATAAAGCTAACCACTCAAATGTAGGCGGGTTAGCTTTCTTAGCATCACTGGAGGAGAGGCTAATAAAGCTAACCACTCAAATGTAGGCGGGTTAGCTTTCTTAGCATCACTGGAGGAGAGGCTAATAAAGCTAACCACTCAAATGTAGGCGGGTTAGCTTTCTTAGCATCACTGGAGGAGAGGCTAATAATGCTAACCACTCAAATGTAGGCGGGTTAGCTTTCTTAGCATCACTGGAGGAGAGGCTAATAAAGCTAACCACTCAAATGTAGGCGGGTTGGCTTTCTTAGCATCACTGGAGGAGAGGCTAATAAAGCTAACCACTCAAATGTAGGCGGGTTAGCTTTCTTAGCATCACTGGAGGAGAGGCTAATAAAGCTAACCACTCAAATGTAGGCGGGTTAGCTTTCTTAGCATCACTGGAGGAGAGGCTAATAAAGCTAACCACTCAAATGTAGGCGGGTTAGCTTTCTTAGCATCACTGGAGGAGAGGCTAATAAAGCTAACCACTCAAATGTAGGCGGGTTAGCTTTCTTAGCATCACTGGAGGTGAGGCTAATAAATCAGACATTAGACCAACAGAAACTATCTGTGGTTCTTTACATAAGAACATTACTAAAAATAAATCATTTCACTTATTCAGTAACCACTAAAAAAACTAATAACACGCAAAAAACACTTAGTGATGAATGTTAGCTTAGCAGTTAGCATATAAAAAAGAATGACAAATGACCCAAAGTATTCTGCAATAAATTAAGACTAAAGTGTATAAAGTAGACAGAATCTTTGATAATAATCATTTATGACAAAGAAAACGATCATTGTTTGCTCCACTCCTGAGACTGAACAAAATTAGTCTGCTGTTAACCACATGAGGCGACGCTACCTTCTGATTGGCTATACTGACTGCCAATCATAGCACACGTTTTAATGGGTTCTAACCTTTCAGTTTAGTTATAGTGAGATTTAAAGCTGTGTTGCTGCGTCACGGTGACTGTTTAGGAAGCCATGACTCGCCTCCATGCTGCCTCGTATCTTCCTTCTTTTACTGTAAAGTGGAAAATGTCTGGGTTTAATGCAATCACTGCAGGATGATCATCAGAATCTGGATTGTTTATGTAATTTAACATCTCTTCTCCGTGAAGATGATTAAAAAACAGAAAATTCTTTTCTCACACTGAAATCACAAGCTCCTCAGCTGTGGCACCATGTTCACATCAGCTGTTTTCTTTGAGGCATGAAGAAGCTTGTGATACACAGTTGGTTGTCTCTGGGTTAGGAAATAGATAGTTGATGTTTTATCTTCTAATTTAACCAAACAGACCATGTGCTGAAGCTGTAGGGCAGTGGGATGATGTCCTGTTTTTATTGATGAACTTAATCAGGAATAAAAGGCACTTTGAAGCAAAATGCTGGAAAACTTTTTAAACCAGTTGCCAAACTGCTGCACTTTAAGAAATGGAAATGTCATGAGAGCTGTACAAAAATAATTTTTTTTTGTATACACTCTGTGTACAAAATGAAAAAAAAAGTTGTCTAAGTAAAACTCACCCAGAGCCATCGCTCTGTGGAACCATCAGCCCACCTGCTCTTAGCAGTAATGATTTTATGGGATTCTATTTGAGATATGATCATTAGCACTCCTCTAACTATCGTTGGTTTAAAATTGGTTCTAACCCTCCATCCTGGAGAGAAATATCAGCTGTGCTGCTGCCATCAACGCCTTTGTTTCTAGATGTTGGAGCTTGGCCTGTTTTCCAGTGTAGTCCTGTTTCTCTGACTGTGACTCACTGGATGTGCTCTCTTTATCCTCTGACATGGGAGCTGGCTCGGAGCTCGTCTGCCTGGCTGTGTGTTTCCTGGACGGGGCCGCCTGTGGAGCTGGTTGACAGTTGCCTTTTGTATCTATGCTTCTTTTTCTATGTCTGCTTCTGTCTCCTTGAACCCCAGTGGGCCTCAGCAGACGGTCGCTCACACTGAGCCTGGTTCTGCTGGGGGTTTCTTCCTGTTTAAAGGGAGTTTTTCCTCTCCACTGTCGCTACAAGCATGCTTAGTGTGAGGGATTGCTGAAGAGTCAATGAGTCGATGCAATCAGCTGGTTTTCCTTAGATAGAAAACTGAATGATCTGGTTGACCTGGATCTATAAATTGACCTGACATGATGTAAATTGGTTCTATAGAAATTTATGGATTATTTTATTAGTTTTTTTAGTACTTATGTTCTAAGCAGGGAGACAGGAAATGGGATTAGAAAATTAGGGAAGACAGCAAAACCCACCAGGGCAGGACTAGAAGCTGTGATGGCCGCATCATGGACCAAACCCGCCATATATCGGTCGCACGCTGACCGGCTTCTTTTTTCCTGGGAAAAGGTGAGGTTTAGATAACTACCTGTCTGAAATATGAAGGGATTATGGAAACCAGTCAGTGATGGCCCAAGCAACTGATGAAACGTGTTCCTGCTGTTCCAAACTGAAGGGCTTAAAACTCCTTCTGTTCAGCAGCACTGAAGAGCAGATGATCCGTCCCGATCTGGCTGGCCAGCAGGGGAGGCGCGGAGGAGCAGAATAAGCAAGTGGCAGAAGTTTCTATTGGTGGCATCTTGGCCGATGACGGCCTCTACTTTTAGCTCATCCAGCCTTGTTTCTGCAGCGCGTTCAACAGAAACCAAAGAGAGGGGGCCTGGGTGTCAGCCAGGGAGGACAATTGGTCGTACTTCATCACAGCCCTGACAGTTTTTAGCGTAGCGTGCCGATGCACTTGAAGAACCCTGGATTAGTTACATTGTGGGGAAAGTGTAAAAGGGGCCAATTTCCCAGAATTCTGGGACGCTCTGAGGCGATCTGCAGGTAAACCTGCCCCCCATCCTCATGTGGGCCAGAATAGTCCCTCCCTTCTTTGGATGGTGGACAGGTTTAGATCTGAGGGGTGGATTGAGTTCAGGTTGGGGTTAGGATTAGGTATGAAGCTGTCAGGGGTCACAGCTAGGCTGTAGAAATGAAGTCAATAGAAAAGCCTGACTAAGATAGCAGGGATGTTTCATTCCTGTTATTGCTGCGGCTGCAGCAGCAGTGACTCATCAGCTGAGCTACGTTCAGGTGTTATCGCCACACGTTTCAGCTCTTAATCAATGACCTTTGATTATTTGGCAGTAAAGTTGGCTGTAAAACTTTCTGTATTCATGTTGATCTCTGAACAGTTGGTCATCAGAGGAAGTCTGATAGTTTTCCTCTTAACTTCTTGAAATATCCACTGGAGATATTTTCACAAGGACAGATTGTGAATCTTTCATGTTTTAAATATTGGTGTGCCTTCTTCCTCTCTCCTTCTCCATCCAGTGCAGCTTTACTGGATAATTGTCTCCATGGTGAAGTGGGCGGAGTCTGATGTCTGCTTCTCCTCTTGTTGACCCTTCCATCATGCCCACCATGGTGTCCCGCCTCCCCCAGTTAAGCTCCCGGTCACAGACAGCTCCAGCAGCTGGCAGAACTCGTCTTACCAACGGGTTCTACCACCACCCCGGACCTGCAGGAGGCGCCATGCCCTCATCGTCTGCAAAGCAGAACGGATTCATCCGGGTTCCCGGTTCATTTCTGACAAAGTGGAGGAAGGAACACGCAGCTGATTGTGATGAGGCTGAGAGCAAGAAAGGAAAAGGTGGCAGCGCCTTTCAGCTGTGTGTGCAGCAGGGGGCGCTACTGTCACAGCAGGATGTCAACAAGCAAATCAGCCCCTCTGCAGCTAAAGGCCGAAGGCAGCTTACATCATCATCCTCATCACCGTCTCCACAGTCCAGCCCCACAGCTCTTCCTGTTCCTAAAAACAGATCTCAAGGTTCCAAACCAAACCCGACCTCATCAGTTCTGTCCAACATGTCGAAGCAAAGCCTAAAGAAAAGTCCAGGATCAAAATCAGAGACCAAGATCAGCGGTTCTCTGAGGCAGGCTCCGACCTTCCCTCGGCCTCCTACAGGTTCTGGATCTCAGTCTAGTTCCCCCCTCCTGAAGAAAGCGGCTGCCAGCCGCTCCCAGTCTAGCGATAACATTGGCGGTCCTGCTGCCATGCGGCTGACTGATCGCGATCGGCTTCGCTCCCAGAGCCTCAACCAGGTCCGCCAGCAGGCGTCTCCAACCTTCACCAGCAAAGCTGCCCAACATGGATCCCCCGCCTCTTCCTCCTCCTCTTATGCTCTTCATAGAGGAAAGGCATTAAAATCACCTGTGAGCAGAGCTGCTCCAGGGAGACTGGGGGTGGCCCCCACCTCCCAGCTGCCACAGTCCGCCCTAAAGGCGCCCCTCTTTCCGAATCCAACGGCCAGACCCATCGGCATCAGCTATAAGCTGTCCCGCCCGTCACTTATCAAGAAGACCTGCCCTCTTCGAGCGACAGGAGCCATCGTGCACAGTGGTGAAAAGGATGTTCACTCAGTCGAGTCGCCGTCATCGACTGAACACAAACCCGGTAAGTCCGTCTTTTCTTTGGGTCAGCTATCGTTGCTGAAGCTGTAGACTCGGGTTTGTCTCTAGATTTCCTTTCCCTGCAGAAAACAGTCCAGAGGCCCCAGAATTGGAGCAGCTTTCAAATGAGATCCTTCCACAGGAAGTTGGATCAGTTGTCGGCGAGATGCTGGAGGACATGTCTCTGTCCTCCACTTCCTCCCTGGACAGGAATGACATTAATCAGGAGTACATGGACGACTTTGACAACCTTGGTGAGACACTAGGAATGTTTTTGGATGTTATAAAAATCAGCAAAGCAGCTCGTTAATAGAGAGGTGGATGTTTTATTGATTAATGGAGAAGATGACATTACATTTCTAATAAACTCAACTTAAATTAAAACCAGTAAACAGTTTTTTCATTATTTTTCATCCTCTTTTGTTTTCAGGAAACGGAGGAGCTGGCGTTTTACAGTTCTCATCCAAAAATGAAGAGGATGACTCAGGACTCGACCAATCATGCACCAGGCTGGACGAAGACCAGAGTGCAATGAGCAGCGTCACCAAGACAACAGGACTGTACTTCCTGGATGATAGTCCTGACTGGACCTCCATCAGAGGTACATTTTAAAGGATGAGCTGTAAGGATCAGCAGAAGCTTCAAGGTCTATCGATCAGAAAAAATCTTTATGTCTTCAGGTGATAAAGGAGAGGAGAGACTTGAGCGACTTGCCCGCCAGCGGAAGCCAAGTCAGTCTGACTATCATGAACAGGTATGTTATTTTTAAATGTTTCTAGAAAATGATTTAGGGAAAAAACGGTTCTGATTCACATGATAACTATTATTAGAAATCAGTCTGATCTGGTTCCTACCAGAGGTGGAACAACTGCACTTCTCCCAAGTGTCCGTCTAGTCAGGTCCCAAGTCTGCTTCTGTGATTCCTGCTGCTTCAGATCCATGGAGTTCCTCCTGCAGGATGATTCCTGCCTGGTCTATTGTCCAAAACTGTGTGTTTAAATGTGTTGATACAAACACAGTGCCCTGAGGAGCTTCTGACTTCCTCACTGATGCATGATTAGGATGTGTAGGGGGCGGAGTCTATAGGATGACTTTGACTAAAAGTACTGAGGATGTTGCTTGTAAATGTTGCAGGAAGGTATGGAGTTGAGGTAGGATCTAACAGGACAGATTATCCTGCTTTATCCAATCCCAGTCCTGCAGATTTAAAATAAGATCTAGAAAACAGATCTTAGTTAATCCATTTTAAATTAACAGAACAAAATTAATTAGCTTCTCCATCTTTGGCTCATTGTGATTATTAATGTTTCTACTGATCTGAGGTGCAGAGAAATGGACCAGTTAGCATTTTCAGTTCAACAATAGTTGTTTGATTTAGATTTGAAATAAGTTGCACATTTTCTATTCTCCATCCTCCTGCTCCTCCTCCTCCTGCTCCTCCTCCTTCTACTCCTCCTCCTTCTCCTCCTCTCTCTCCTCCTCCATCCTCCTGCTCCTCCATCCTCCTTCTCCTCCTCTCTCCATGTCTGTAAATTGTCCATCCATCCTGATTCACCAGTTCACCCAGTTAGCTACATAACTGTCAGAAACACACTAAAAGCTGCTTTAACAGTATAATGTTACACTTCACATATCCCTCTTTTCTTTCACAAAAAAATTATTTGACTTATTTACTTACTACTTACTGTTAGTTTTCTACCCTTTCTCACCGTTAAAGCGGCCACAGGCTGAGCCGTAGTTCTCTGAGCGCACAGGAGCGGTGCGTACCTGATCTGTACCTGAAGCGCCATCTGCACCGGTAGCTCATTTGCACAAGCAAATATCGGGTAGTGGAGGGGGAGGGCAGGAGGACTACAGTGTGCAGGAAGGACAGGGAGAGCGGCTGCTTTGCTGGGTGCAATGGGGTGAAACGCTAAACCCATGCTACTACAATTTGGCCAGTGGGGTGGCCAGTGGGGGGGGACCAGTGGGGTGAGCAGGGCATACCCCAGGGTGGCCGTGGCTTGGACATTAGATCCAGTTCCAACCAGGTTATTTAAAGGGAACGCTGTTTTTTTTCCATTGGTCCTTGATTTTCCGTTATTCCATTCTGTTCTACTCTCCCATCTGAGTTTAGTGTCATTTGGAGCCGTTCTTTTTTTTTTAGAACTTATACTTTTATTATTTTTTACAGAGCAATTGTACAGCCACGCATCAATGGTACATAACACAAAAGTTGAAAATATACAGTTTTCCAAAAAAAAAAAAAAAAATGAACATCTTAGCTTGATGCCTTATAATCACAGCCTCGAATTTGTAGGCACATCATCCTGAGACCCCAGCATAAGCATACACTTTGGATGGAATAGCTCAACACCATATGCAAGAAACAAACTTGTTAAGCTTATTTACATCAACATAGCTTCTGCTGGCCCCCAGCGGAGGCTAAAGGTGGTTTTTTGAAGTCTTAATGAGTAGGTTATCTTTTCCATTGTGTACAACTCTCTTACTTTTTGTACCCATAAATCATAGGAAGGAGGCTCCAACTGCATCCACCTGATTGTAATGCATTTCAGGGCTGCTGTAAAAAAAACATTCAACAGATAAGTTTTGGCCCGTCCTTGCAAACCCTCCGGTATAATACCAAGTACCGCAACAGTAACATCCCTCGGTATAACCTCTGTGAAGATCTGGTTCATAGTCCTGTACACCTCATCCCAAAAGTTTAGTAGTTTGGGACATGACCAGAAAATGTGTGTATGATTGGGGACCGCTGAGCCACAGTTTCTCCAACACAAGCTTGGTACTCTAGGATCCATCTTGGCAACAACATCCGGGGTCCTAAAATATCTACTTATGATTTTCCATTTATATTCCCGCCACGTATTGGAGTTTGTAACTCGATGTGCCTCAGTCCAGACTCCCTCCCATGTTTCATCAGAGATTATTCTGGCCGTCTCTGCCTCCCATCTTTGTTTTGTCCTAGTGGGATCGTTGAGGTTCATTGACAGAAATACACTGTATAACTTTGCTATCAATTTTTTATCTCCTCCCCCTTTCTGAAAATGAATTAGGAGTTTTTCAATTGGTGAGGGATTAAGCACTCTTTCCCAGTCCCTGTGTGCAACTAGAAATGAGCGCAGCTGTAAATATCTAAAGAAATCACTTTTCTGGAGATGAAAATTCCTGCATAGCTCTTCAAATGCCATAAGGTTGTTCTTGTGGATCAACTGATGAAGAAATGTAAGCCCCTGTTCAGCCCATTTAGAAAACGTTTTGTCCAATAAATTGGGTGTGAAGGATTGAATATGTCCAATGCTTGATAAAGTTGATAAGCCTCTTGGTAGCTTGAAAGAAATTCGCACTTTATTCCAAATGTCAAAAGTGGTTTTAGTCCACAATGGCAGCTCCTTTACTGGAATATCTAAAAATGGCAAAACTTTTAATGGTACTGAGCACTTTGCTTGCTCAATGCTCAGCCATCTTGTTTGAGAATCCTGTTGGATCCATGAAATTAAAGGTTTTAACTGAGCTGCCCAGAAATAATATTTTAAAACAGGAAGCTTAAGACCGCCTTCTGTCTTACTTCTTTGTAGTGTTTTATATTTTATGCGAGGGCGCTTGCTTTGCCATATGAATTTTGATATACTTTTATCCAATTCAATGAATGTGGCCCTAGGTATGCTAACCGGTAACATCTGGAACAAATACAGTAATCTAGGTAACAAATTCATGCGAATGGTTTCAATGCGACCGAGGAGGGACAAGGGCAATGCTGACCACCTCTCCAGGTCATTTTTAATTGTAGTCAATATTTTACTGTAATTGACATGATACAAATCTTTTAATGAAAGAGGAATGTTGATGCCTAGGTATTTAATGCCCTCCTTTGGCCACCTAAAGCCGCTCTGTTGTTTGACCTCCAGTGGAATATTGCTATTGATATCTATTGCTTCTGTTTTATCAACATTTATTTTATAACCAGAAAAATTGCCATAAACAGAAATCATTTCCTTCAGACGTTGAATTGAGGATGTCGGATCAGCCATATATAGAAGTACATCATCTGCGTAAAGGGATATTTTATGTTCCTCTGTGCCAATCAAAATCCCTTTCATTTCATCAGTATCTCTAATGAGCTGGGCCAGTGGTTCAATGCTAATTGCAAACAAAAGAGGTGACAGAGGACACCCCTGCCTGCATCCGCGCTCCAATTTGAAACTCGCCGACCTGAAACCATTAACTCTTACAGCCGCTTGTGGGGATGAATATAATGTATGTATCCAATCTATGAATTTCGGCCCAAATTTAAATCTCTTTAATGTTTGAATAAGGTATCTCCATGATACGCGGTCAAAGGCCTTTTGGGCATCTAAAGACACTACAGCTGTCATAGCTTTATTTTCTTTTTGGTGAGAGATAATATTTAATAAACGCCGTAAATGATTTCCATAATGCCTCCCGACAATGAATCCGGTTTGATCTGGATGTATGATTTTATTTATTATGAAATTAAATCGTCTTGCCAGAATACCAGTTAGAATGCGTACGTCCACGTTAAGCATTGATAATGGCCTATATGACCCACAGTCAGTAGGGTCCTTACCTTCTTTATGTAATACAACTATTGTGGCATCAGACCAAGATGGCGCCATTGTTTTAGTTTCTGAAGAAAAGCGATATGCTTCTAATAATAGTGGACTAACGATGTCTATGAAACACTTATAGAATTCATTTATGAAATCATCAGGACCAGGACTTTTGTTATTTTTAAGGGAAGAGACAACATTTTTTATTTCTTCTTCTTGAATTGGCTGATCTAATTGTTTAGCTACAGTATCAGATAATTCTGAAATATTTATATTTTGTAAGTAGTCTGCTATTTTATTCTCATCATCACAAGTGTCCGTGTCTCGGTATAAAACCTTATAAAATTCCGCAAATGTTTCAGCAATATCTTTTGGTTTTAAGATGGATTTATTGCCCGATTTCAGCTTTAAAACTACGTTTGAGGACTGTTGTTTTTTAAGTCGGAAGGCCAAGAGTCTGCTCGCTCTATTTCCATTTTCATAATACTGCTGCTTGGCAAAACGAAGGTTACCTTCTATCTTTTCCGATAGCAAATCTTGGAGCTCTCTCCGTGCGGTGTTCAAATCATTCAGGATCCCGGATGCTCTAGTCTTTTTATGTTGAAGATCCAGATCTTGGATTCTATCTTCTAAGTATTTCTGTTTGGCTGCCTTTTGTCTTTTTTTTGCTGTTGTATAGGAGATGATACTACCTCTTAAATAAGCCTTTGCACAGTCCCACAACATAATAGGAGATGTTTCAGGGGTATTGTTTATGTCCAAATAATTTTTGAGATCTAATTTAACAAAATTGATGAATTCTTGGTCATTAAGAAGGGAGGCATTAAGTCTCCATTGCTTAAATGATGGTGTCAATCCTATATTCCACTCGAGGGTAACGGGTGCATGGTCAGAGATTGTGATGGGCGATATTATGATATCCTCAACTCTGTGTAGTTCGGCCTTGGTGGTAAAAAAGTAATCTATTCGTGAGTAAGATGCATGTCGATTTGAGTAAAATGTAAAATTTCTATTTTTTGGGAATTTGGATCGCCATACATCCACTAATCCAGCTTCCACAGACATATTTTTAAGCATTTTACCCATCTTAGATATGGGTGTCCGAGAGAGTGGTTGTCTATCTAGATTTGACATTACACAATTAAAATCCCCTCCGACGATCAGCAGACCAGAACTGTATTCTGCAATCATATTGAAAACTGACTGAATAAACCCTGGTACATCTTCGTTAGGGGCATATACATTTATAAAGGATACAGCTGTTCCATCAATTATCCCATTTACCAATATAAATCTACCCTCTTTGTCTTTATGTACCAACGTTTCAGTGAAATTTATTTGCCTATGTATTAATATAGCAACACCCCTTTTTCTACCAGAGCAATGTGACGAGTAGTAAACTTTATCAGCCCAAGACCTATTTAATTTTATATGCTCCATATCTGATAGGTGTGTTTCTTGTAACAGTGCTACGTGACATTTTGATTGTCTGAGTTGCAGCAAAACTTTTTTTCTTTTGATTGGACTATGCAAACCCCTCACGTTATAACTTGTTACAGTTAGTGTACTCATAATTAATTTAATTTAAAATATATATGTGATAGTATTGTATTGGAGGCAGAGACGGCCATTTGACTGGTGGGACCAAGCATTTGAATAACATGAACGCTGAAAACCAAGATGATGCAATAAAATAAAAGTAGTGAGGCTTTGCTGTACAAAATTGTCAAGACTAAGATTCAGAAGCTCTGTTTTTTTAAATGCAATAAGATCCTTGGGGAACAGAGGGATCAAAACGCAGAAAACACAATTAAAAAAGTGCATAACTAACATAATGCAAAGTAGTGGGTTTAAGACCCTAGCCACTATAAAAGCAGCAACAAACACAACCGAAAGAGACGGATGTGTGCAAAAACAACAAAAACAAGAGAGATCAAAAATGTGGAAGTCCAGGCTCCCGCAGGGGAAATAAATATATGTACTTTAACTACAGTGTAGAACCTACTGGTGTTATGAATGTAACTAAATTATGACTAATTATGACTTTATAGTATTTAACCAAGTTAGAAGTGACAGTGTTACACACCCTTTAAACATACCAGTTTAGAAATGTGACATTACCAAACACAGTCACAGTTGGTATTTAAGCAGTTTCAGATCCAGTAATTGCAGCAGGAATGGTCTTCCGTATGTAGTCCATGGCCTTCACAGGATCTCGAAACTCCTTACTGTCCTCTTTGTATGTTATTTTGAGTCTTGCTGGATAAAGTAATCCAAAGCGCACATCGCTTCGCCCCCGTAATACTTTCCGTGCATCAGAGAAGGCTGCGCGTGCTTTGGCCACACTGGTGGTGTAATCCGGGAAGATTGCGATTCTTTTACCCTGGTAGGTCAGCGGGGCCTTGTCCCTGGCTCTTCTCAGGATGTCAGCGGCGTCTCCATCATAGTGCAGCTTAGCGATGATCACACGGGGTCTTTCTCTGCTGCCCGGTTTCGTCAGCACAGCTGTTCGGTGTGAGCATTCGACTTTTACATCCCGGTCCATCTGAAGCGCTTCTCTGATAATTTTTGAGACCTCCTTAGGATTGGCGGAGTTGGGATATTCCTCCACCCCAACTATACGAATATTTCCGCGCCTCATCCTCCCCTCCATGTCTTCGCACCTGTCTCGTATCTTAACCAGCTCGCTTTGAAGGTCGGTAACTATAGTCTGCAGTGAGTTCACCTCATCAGACCATGTAGACAGTCCACTTTTCACATCTTCAACGTCTGATTTAATTGAGGTGATTTCTGCACGGGTGGCGGTGGAATTACTAGCAATTTCGGCCCTCACTGCATTGAGATCAGCTCTGAGAGCGGTGAACTCCTCAGACAGAGCGCTTCTCATTTCCTCCCTTATGATTTTGGAGATTTCCCCCCGTAAGGAGGTTAGGATATCGGCTTTCAGCTCTTCACACATACCAGGGCTCTTGGGTTGCGGGTTTTCGTCCTCTAGAGTGCGCAGCTTCGTGGATCTGGTGTTAGCAGTTAGCTTTGGCGTGCTACCATCGTATTTGAATTTGCGAAGTTTATCCGCCATTTATCGAGTAGCGTCCACCGGAACGGAATTCTTTATAGTCCAGGGTCACTATTAAACCAATTTAGGTCACAATTAGTGAGAAGTTGTGGTTTTTTAACCGAAAATGTTGATATGCCTGCAGGAGCTCTGAAATATCCGACTTTACTCCATCTTGGCTCACTAGCGCCCCCCATTTGGAGCCGTTCTGAAGATATTCCATTAGGTTATATCCAGTAACGTCTTCCTATGGGCAACGACTTGAAGGCACAAACTAAACTCTTCATCATTTATTCTTTATGGTACGCCAGCATTCAGAACATGGAGGCCAATCACTGTCCCCCAGACATCCACAGGTATATTTTTTTATATTTATATGTTTTAAAAACAAAGCGGCACGTGTATGACGGCATGCGCACTGGAGTTGTAAAAGGCAGCCCGGGCCACAGGCGGCTACGCTCTACCCCTTCTATTCATTCTAGCTAATCTGAATCGTTCATTTTGAGAACGAGATCATCTGTGGTAGCAGCACTAGACATCTTCCAGGCATGAGAGGAAAACTAGCAGCAGTTCAGCAAACAGGATGAATGAACGGCAGCCGGCGCACGCGGATGACGTCATACACACTCTGCTTTGTTTTTAAAAGATATAAATATATCTCCATCCTGGAGAGAAATATCAGCTGTGCTGCTGCCATCAACACCTTTGTTTCTAGATGTTGGAGCTTGGCCTGTTTTCCAGTGTAGTCCTGTTTCTCTGACTGTGACTAACTGGATGTGCTCTCTTCATCCTCTGACATGGGAGCTGGCTCGGAGCTCGTCTGCCTGGCTGTGTGTTTCCTGGACGGGGCCGCCTGTGGAGCTGGTTGACAGTTGCCTTTTGTATCTATGCTTCTTTTTCTATGTCTGCTTCTGTCTCCTTGAACCCCAGTGCAGCAGATGGCCGCTCACACTGAGCCTGGTTCTGCTGGAGGTTTCTTCCTGTTCAAAGGGAGTTTTTCCTCTCCACTGTCGCTACAAACATGCTTAGTGTGAGGGATTGCTGAAGAGTCAATGAGTCGATGCAATCAGCTGGTTTTCCTTAGATAGAAAACTTTGAATCAATCTGACTGGATGATCTGGTTTATCTGGATCTATAAAGTGACCTGAGATGACATGATGTTAATTGGAGCTATAGAAATAAACTGAACTGAATTGAATATAAAATGATTCTAGATAATGTTGGTAAAGCGCCCCCCCCACACACATACACACCACCACCAACCAGCTCTACAGGTTAGTTCAATTCAACCGAAACAAACCTGAGGTTTTGTTACGCTGCAGGTGGAGTCGGTCCCACCCAAAGCAAAGATAGATGAGCTCATCTGTCATTTGTTTGCAGCAGAAACACACCCAATAGGAAGATGCTGCTTTTCACTCATCCCACTAGGTGGACCCGGCGTCTAGACCTGATGCTTTATGTGGTTCCTGCTCTGAATGCTTTTTAAGATGAATGAAACAGCATGTTGATTTAAAGGAACAATAATAGTCTGTCCACAAAAGCTGATTTTTGCAAACATTTCGCTGTAAATGTGACTCTGAGCTACAGACTATGACTGCTTGTTTGTATGCTTTCAAGTTTCTGTAGTTAGGGCTGGCAACTTCTTTCTCAAGAATTTTAGATAAGAAAGGAAGATTAGATATAGGTCTATAATTGACCAAGTCATCTGGTTCAAGAGACGGTTTCTAGAGTAAAAATAAACACATTTTTATATATTTTTTATTCTGTTTTGACTTTGTGTCTGCCATTGTGTTTTTATGTTTTGTACGGTGACCTTGACTGTCCAGAGAGGCACCTTTGAAATAAAATTTATTATTATTATTATTATTATTATTATTATTAAAGGTTTAATTACAGGTTTAATTACCTTAAAAGCCTTTGGTACATATCCCTGTAACAGAGATAGATTAATCACATCTAGAATGGAGGAGATCAAAGGGAATACCTCCTTAAATAACCTGGTTGGAACTGGATCTAACATCCAAATTGAAGGCTTAGATGAAGACAATAGTTTTGCTAACTCTGAAGGTTCAACTGGATCAAAGCAGTCTGAGCCCGGTCATTCTGTATACGCAGTGTGGATGCTGCCTCACCTTTATTCTGCCCCCTGAAGCTGCTTCCACCCCAGAGCTTTCATCCCCAGTTCTTTTCCTAAAGGCAATCACTGGTTTTTACTTCCTTCTAGATAACTTCTCAATGCAGTAAAAGGCTATAGAACAGGACTTAATATTTAACAACAATTTAATCTTAAGCAGATTGCTGAGTTTACAGCCCCAGGCGCCTAGAATAAGGGCTACAACAGTTCCTTAGAGATTAACAGAGACACACCCTGTGACAGCAGTATATTCACACACAGGTTAAATATCTCTGGTCCAGTAGAAGCAGAACTGCCTTCAATTCAACAGTAGTAAAACCGAGATTCTGCTCATTGGCACTAAATCAACTTTTTCCAAAACCAACAGCTTCACACTTATTATTGACGGCTCCTCCATCTCACCGCCCCCCAGTCCTCCTCCATCCTCATCATCGCTTTAACCTGCAGTGTTGAACCAGGTTGTTGCTTTGCAGCAACTTTTCCCTGTTTCCCCACAAACGACTCTTGTCTTGTTTTTTCGAACTAAGCTAACTCTTCATATCGTCCGTTACTGTTTGGGTTATGTATCTACCATCAAACCTTTAGGTCATTTTCTTGTTAACATGCTTTATCTGAAATGAATGTAGGATCAAAAATATCAGCATTTCAATTCTAAATAGATTTCAGAGCCAAATGGTGTCTGTGGTATCTATATTTTAGCATCGATCTGCAGTACGGTAGGTTTACCTTATATCCCATCACCTCCATTCATCCGATCAATTGATTGTTTGTTTACAAGCTGTGGAAAATGGATAAACTTTATATTTAGAAGTTTAAGGAATCCAATCATTCCTTTGTTTATATCTAAGGTTCTCAGGTAGAGTTGCTTTACAGTTTATTTTTATCTTTTTAAGTCACACAATTCATTTAATCTAATTTGAATTCTTTTGTAAGCTAAAGACATCATAAATGAGATATATGAACCTCAGGATGACCTGAAACTGATTTCCTCCACAGGGCAGCTCCTCTCTCGATCTGTCCCCCTCTGACAGCTGTGGCTCTGGGGGGACCTACATGTGGGACGAGGAAGGACTGGAGCCTTTAGGGGGCAGCGCTACTACAGCCTCCCTCCACACTAACACCACTCAGCACGTCGGGAGCTTTGACTCAGACATCGACAGCGTGGTAAGGACCCTGCAGGTTCGCAGATGACCTTTGACCTCCTGACAGCTCCTCCTTACTCTTCCGTCAGGCTGATGAACTTTAGGGAATATTTGGCTCAGCTATAGTTCCAGTTTCTATTTTATTAAATTCATGAAGGAATTTTTTGCACCACAGGAACCGAAAGTCAGCAACCAAAGACTTAACTCAGGAAAAAGGAGACAGGTAAACATTTTGGAAGAGAAAGATAAATGATGATGCTGCTATCTCTATTATTATCTGAAATAAGACAAAAATGTCTTATTAGGACGATTTTTAGATCCTGATCTATCATTTGTCAGAGTTGCGGCTTGAAAGAACCTTTATCTCCTGCTGTTTGGAAAAAATCAGTTCTCTGGCTCCCCCTGGTGTCTCTTTGTGTGGAATGCAGCCAGAAGATGATAGTAAAGCAAACCTCCTCCTCCTCCTCAGGTCATGCTGACTAAGTAGCTTTAGTCTGTCCTGGTCTGACTCGGTTTAATCGCTCTCTTTGGTCTGAATTGATCCATTTCTTTATTTTCCTGTTCCAAAGATGCACCAGACTCCAACTCAACCTCTGCCAAACGGCTGCTCAGAAAACCGTCTTCTGTAATGACAGCAGTTCTGCCCGTTAGAGATCAGACATTCGCCCCCGTGCGTTTGCCGCACTGCAGCGTGTGCACCATTACCCATAATGGTGGAGGATATATAGCAGTTGTAGGAAATACATTAAAACTTGTCATATTCTTGTTATATTAGGGCCTAATTTATCTTGTTAAACTGAGATCTGGAGCCATTGAGAAAACATGCAGTTTAAGCCAATATTAGTATTATATGGATACAGTTATTTTTTCCTTTCCTCACGTTCAGCTCTGCTATCATAGCTCTGCTTCATCTCTGATCTCTCCTGCTGCTCCACTCTGCATCTCTGGATATTTAAGATGATGGGAAGGGGCGGAGCATTCTAAAATGGAAGGAGAGCAGAACTTCAAAGTGTTTTTGTAAATAACCATAACCTTTTTCTTGTTGCAACAAATGGAGTTGAGTTTTGTTTCATTGGTTTTCTACACATTTTTTCTTTCACAATGTCAACAACTTCCGGTTTGAGCTAAGTGCTTTTATTTTGTCAAGCTTTTGTGTTTCCGGTCCCACGCAACATAGTGTCAGTTAGCTTGTTCTCTCATAAGTACGGCATTAAGTTAAACACGGACCTACGGTATCGCAAAATATAGCCCTGGCAGCCCCTCCGAAGAGGCAAAAGGTGCGTTATTTATTTGTACAATAGTATTTTCCAATGTTTATTTTTTGTACAAGATGAAACATTTAAAATGGTTTAATGAAAAATGATAAGCTGTATAATTGTTATGTGTTTCAGCTCTTATGGTGGTTATATGTGGATTTAAAGATTACAGTTTATGGAAAATTACTCTAAAGGAATTAAAATCCATAAAACCCATCAGTAAAGTTTCATCCTTGATCGGGGGCGGCATGCTACAGTTTTCACTCATGACTTTTTCTCACTGTTTTTATGATCAATTATAATTATTTAATTTCAAACATGCAAAGTTCCACCATCATCATCGATTCCACTGCTCCAGTTAAAGTGAAGGTTGTCTCTGGGAAGATGAAATGAAGAAATGTTCCAGCAGTGAGACACGAAGAGAGTGAAGGAAAGCAGAAAGAATGGACTCCAACTAAACTATGAAATCTATAAAGAGAAACTTTCTTCTCTGAGATTATCAACAAAAACATCAACAATGCTTGCGCCTTATTTGGCACAGTCGACAGGTTAACAAACCCTCCTATCACAGCGGCCGATGAAGTCCACAATGAAAAGGCCTACAATGTTTAAGCTCCTCTTCCTGCTGTCTGGACTTTTTACTCTCAGGGTTTTTTAGAAGGTTTTACCTGTTTTAGAGTGTCTGGATCAGCCGCAGCTAAAGAAACCATCCGCCATGTTGGATATTTCCCCCCCAGCCTTATAAACAGCAATTATCAAACCATTGTTGAAAAAGAAAAGCTTGAAAAGATGAATCCTTCAAATTTATAGACGCATCTCTAACTTTCATCAGTAAGATTATTGAAAAAAGTTGTTTCAACAGTTAAATGCTTTCTTAACATTGACCAATTGTTTTAATGTCTACCAGTCAGGTTTCCATAGCAACCCCAGTACAGAGACTGCCCTGATTAAGCTGTTCAGTGACATCCGTATTAACTCAGACTCTGGAATAACCACAGTGCTGGTGTTATTGGATCCCAGTGCAGAGTTAAGTTCTGTTGATCGGTGGATTTTATTATACTATTATTTTATTTCTGGTTCAGCACTGGACTGGTTTGAATCCTACCTTAAGGACTTCTATGTGTAAATAGGGAACATTAAATCAGAGACCATAAAAATCCCATGTGGGGTTCGTCCATTCTGAGGATGCAACATCAACATGCCCCCCTTGGCTCAGATTCTATCAAACAACCAGATCAGTTAGCATAACTATGCAGACGACACACAGCTTTACATCCCGATGTCACCAGGTGACTATGAACCCATCAGAGCGTTGATTAGATGCTGAGAACAGATCAGTATGTAGATGCACCATATGAATAAAAACCAAACTGAGGTAATAATCTTTGGACCAAAGGAGCAGAGACATCATGATGGACTGAAACCTGAACCTTCAGAGGCTCACAAAGGTAGTTTTGTAAAGTTTTCAGACAGTAAATGAGCAGCATCTTAGCAGTAAAATGAAAATGTCCTTTTCATAAATTTCACCAGTGATCAAATGTAAACAACGAAGTCAGCCTTAAATCACCTAAAGAACATCTGCAGCATCGAATGCCTTAATGTCCACCAAGATCTAGAAAACTCATTCATGCATTTATCTTTAGTAGAACTGATCACTGCAGCAGTGTCTTCATAGGTTGGTGTCCTCACTAGAACTATAGAAAGTAGATCAGACAGCTGATCCAGACGCTGCTGCCTGCGTCCTCACTAGAACTATAGAAAGTAGATCAGACGGCTGATCCAGACGCTGCTGCCTGCGTCCTCACTAGAACTATAGAAAGTAGATCAGACAGCTGATCCAGACGCTGCTGCCTGCGTCCTCACTAGAACTATAGAAAGTAGATCAGACGGCTGATCCAGGCGCTGCTGCCTGCGTCCTCACTAGAACTATAGAAAGTAGATCAGACGGCTGATCCAGACGCTGCTGCCTGCGTCCTCACTAGAACTATAGAAAGTAGATCAGACGGCTGATCCAGACGCTGCTGCCTGCGTCCTCACTAGAACTATAGAAAGTAGATCAGACAGCTGATCCAGAGCTGCTGCCTGCGTCCTCACTAGAACTATAGAAAGTAGATCAGACAGCTGATCCAGACGCCGCTGCCTGCGTCCTCACTAGAACTATAGAAAGTAGATCAGACAGCTGATCCAGACGCTGCTGCCTGCGTCCTCACTAGAACTATAGAAAGTAGATCAGACAGCTGATCCAGACGCTGCTGCCTGCGTCCTCACTAGAACTATAGAAAGTAGATCAGACAGCTGATCCAGACGCCGCCGCCTGCGTCCTCACTAGAACTATAGAGAGTAGATCAGACAGCTGATCAGACCCTGCTGCCTGCGTCCTCACTAGAACTATAGAAAGTAGATCAGACAGCTGATCCAGACGCCGCTGCCTGCGTCCTCACTAGAACTATAGAAAGTAGATCAGACAGCTGATCCAGACGCCGCCGCCTGCGTCCTCACTAGAACTATAGAAAGTAGATCAGACAGCTGATCCAGACGCTGCTGCCTGCGTCCTCACTAGAACTATAGAAAGTAGATCAGACAGCTGATCCAGACGCTGCTGCCTGCGTCCTCACTAGAACTATAGAAAGTAGATCAGACAGCTGATCCAGACGCCGCCGCCTGCGTCCTCACTAGAACTATAGAGAGTAGATCAGACAGCTGATCAGACCCTGCTGCCTGCGTCCTCACTAGAACTATAGAAAGTAGATCAGACAGCTGATCCAGACGCCGCTGCCTGCGTCCTCACTAGAACTATAGAAAGTAGATCAGACAGCTGATCCAGACGCCGCCGCCTGCGTCCTCACTAGAACTATAGAAAGTAGATCAGATAGCTGATCCAGACGCCGCTGCCTGCGTCCTCACTAGAACTATAGAAAGTAGATCAGACAGCTGATCCAGACGCCGCTGCCTGCGTCCTCACTAGAACTATAGAAAGTAGATCAGACAGCTGATCCAGACGCTGCTGCCTGCGTCCTCACTAGAACTATAGAAAGTAGATCACATCAGCCCGCCGGGCTGCGTTACTTTGAAAATCGATTTTTCGCCATCCACCTTGGTTTTTTTTACTTCTGGACGTGCCTCACTCAGCAGCGGAGTACCACAGGGCTCCATTCTGGGCCTCTTATTGTTATCAATGTATATGCTAACCCTTGGTTACATTTTTAGAGAATATAAAATTTCTTTTCACTGCTTTGCAGACGACCTGCAAAGTTGTCTGCCTTTGCAACATCCTTCCATCGAAATTAAAAAGGTCCAGTCTCGTTGCGCTTTATAATGTTTGGTACAGCACTATGGGCAGATGGCTCTGTCTTTATATAAATGTTTCCTGATTAATGAATGAATTTTTGTCCCCAGGACCTTTTGAACAACCTAGACTCCTGTGATCTGGCTGATGATGACCTGATGCTGGATGCAGACTTCCCAGAGGACTCCTCTCTGCACAGCGGTGCGTGCAATGATCCCCATCACGTCCCACTGGAATGCCAGAACAAGTGCTTGCATGTGCTGAAAATGGGATTCATGATGCTGATGATGTGAACCTTGCAGATGGAGACGGACTGTCCAGCATGGCTCAGTGGAGACGGAGGCAGCTGTGTTGGGGAGCTCCGGACTATGAGAGCGAGAGGTGAGGAGAAAACCTGCTCATCTGCAGCTGAATCAAACCAGCTGGAAATTCCCAGCAGATCCTAGAAGTCCGATTCTGATGCATTCCTTCGTCATGAATCCTTTCCCATTGGAGATCCTTCCCGTTTGTTTAAAGCTGATATGTGTTGAGCTTTCATGAACTTGGCATCATTACGGGTCATTTTAGAGTTATGAATATTAGTTTATAAATGCTGGTCTGATGGGCACCGACAGATCATTTGACAAGCAGAAACCTTCAGGAAGGGAGAAAACCTCTGCATGTGCAGCATATTAGACATGTCAGTTCATCAACAGCTCTGACTTATTTTAAGGCTGCTTTCCACCCCAGACACAGTTCTAAAAGCAAATCCAGGACTCTGCAGCCCTAGCTGTACTTTTAGCAGTGGCTGTAGGCCGATTTTGAAGGCGGATGCTAAGCTGCTGCAGAGAAGCCTCATTTCTGGATGTTTTGAACTTCTAACTTTTAGGTTTTGTTTGATCTTCTGTCCACAGTGATGTTCAGAGCTACAAACACTGTCAGTATCCTGATACCAAGGAGGAAAAAATCAGGTACTGTGATCTCATCCTGTCCTACGTCTCTGTTACGCTGGAGTTCCAGCATTTCCTGACATGATGAGTTCATGTTGATTTGCAGCATCAGAGGCTAATCTGGCTCTTCTCTGTAGGTCAGCCTGCTGCTCTCCTGCTGCTCACACTCTGGGTCTGGATGTGGAGACACTCGCCGAGGATTGTTCTGCAGTCCGGTCACAGCTGGAGTTCCTGCAGAGCTTCCTGCTGCAGGTTGGTGGGAAGGGGGGTCATAATCACGTTAACTTCTCCTTTTACATTATTGAACATGAGATGAGCTTTTGCTGAACTTTTAACCCAAGAACAGACCCGGTGGGGTCCAGTCATAGGTCCTCATAAGAACACACAGATTTCTGTCAGCTGTATGAGTAGGAAGCCTCATGATGGGGGACATTTACTGCAGACTGCGTTGCTAATGGGACACTATAGCTCCAATTAACATCAGATCATCTTGGGTCTCTTTCTAGTTCTAGATCAACCAGTCAGATTAAAGGTTCAAAGATTTCTATCTAAGGAAAACCAGCTGATTACATCCAGTCATGGACTTTGCAGGATGCGCAGTTAGAGACGGCAAATAAGGAATGTGCAGAAATTGGATCAGGGAAATTAAGGGTTAAATGTACAAAAGAGTTGTAGGTATTAACTGTTTTGGGAGTAATCAGTAAGTCAGACTGGAAGATTGCTGCTACTCCTCCTCCTCGCCCAGAACTTCTGGATATGTGAAAATTTAAATAGCTTGAAGGAGTTGCCTCATTTATGCTCACATAATCCTCTTGCTGCAGCCAGGTTTCTGTAAGGCAACATAAGTCAATGTGATTATCACAAATCAAGTCATTAACTATCATACTTTTAGAGGAAAGAGATCTTATGTTAAATAAACCATTGGAGTTATTTTTACTTTATTATATTATCATGATTTGCTCCTTTGGGAATGTTTTTTATTTTAATAGATTTTGGTCGTGGGCAAGACACTGTCTGGTTGGAGTAAAGAGTGGGTAACAATAGAGAAGCTGCAGAGAGGTCTGTTAAACTAGGACTCAGCTTCCTGGTCTGCACCCTGGGGGGTCAGGGTTTTGGAGGAGTAATAAATGTGGCCAGATTCCTAGAAAGAAGTGTTGCACCATCCAGAGTGGGATGGATGCCGTCTCTCGGAATCAGACCAGGCTTTCCCCAAAAGTATTGCCAATTTTTAATGTAGCCCACGTTGTTTTCAGGACACCACCTAGACAACCAGCGGTTGAATGATGACATGCGGCTAAACATGTCATCACTGGTCAGATCAGGGAGGGGACCAGAGAAAATTATGGAGTCCCACATTGGCAAACTCACACAATGTATCAACACTAGTTTTAGTGACCTCCGATCAGCGTAACAACCCAGTTGCCCCAATCGGTTCCACAGACAGGAAGCAAAGGTGACAACAAATATAAAAGTGATGAATCAAGACTGTTGTAAAGTTATGTTCTCATATCATTATTTTTCTTTACTTTGCTGATTAGCTCTTTGTCTCTGACTCATTGATACCTTGATTTGGACATTTTTTAACCTGTTTGTGTCCTTCGGTGTTCAGGACAACCACTTGGATGACGACACGCTGACCACAGACACTCTGAGTCCAGACACAACTGACTCGTCCCCTGTTTCAAACTTGCAGGTCAGCAAGTTCAGCCTTATGAAGCTCCTGTATTATTACTGATGGCCTACGTTTCCCATAATCCTCTCCTCTGTGATCTGTCTGTAAGTGCAGGAGCTTCTGCTGGAGGTACAGCTGCTCCGGGAGGAGCTGAGGAGCCGAGACCGAACCATTGCACAGCTAACTATGCAGTTGGTCAGTTAGATGCTTTATTGTTTGCTGTAGTTTTTTTTGGCTTATTTGTCTGTGGAATCCTGTAACCCGCTGTAAGCTGTAACTTACTGAGGGTCGTATGTATACACTCACCGGCCACTTTATTAGGTACCCCATGCTAGTAACGGGTTGGACCCCCTTTTGCCTTCAGAACTGCCTCAAATCTTCGTGGCATAGATTCAACAAGGCGCTGGAAGCATTCCTCAGGGAGTTTGGTCCATATTGACATGATGGCATCACACAGTTGCCGCAGATTTGTCGGCTGCACATCAATGATGCGAATCTCCCGTTCCACCACATCCCAAAGATGCTCTATTGGATTGAGATCGGGTGACTGTGGAGGCCATTTGAGTACAGTGAACTCATTGTCATGTTCAAGAAACCAGTCTGAGATGATTCCAGCTTTATGACATGGCGCATTATCCTGCTGAAAGTAGCCATCAGAAGTTGGGTACATTGTGGTCATAAAGGGATGGACATGGTCAGCAACAATACTCAGGTAGGCTGCGGCGTTGAAACGATGCTCAATTGGTACCAAGGGGCCCAAAGAGTGCCAAGAAAATATTCCCCACAGCATGACACCACCACCACCAGCCTGAACCGTTGATACAAGGCAGGATGGATCCATGCTTTCATGTTGTAGACGCCAAATTCTGACCCTACCATCCGAATGTCGCAGCAGAAATCGAGACTCATCAGACCAGGCAACGTTTTTCCAATCTTCTATTGTCCAATTTCCATGAGCTTGTGCAAATTGTAGCCTCAGTTTTCTGTTCTTAGCTGAAAGGAGTGGCACCCGGTGTGGTCTTCTGCTGCTGTAGCCCATCTGCCTCAAAGTTCCACGTACTGTGCGTTCAGAGATGCTCTTCTGCCCACCTTGGTTGTAACGGGTGGTTATTTGAGTCACTGTTGCCCTTCTATCAGCTCCAACCAGTCTGGCCATTCTCCTCTGACCTCTGGCATCAACAAGGCATTTCCGCCCGCAGAACTGCCGCTCACTGGATGTTTTTTCTTTTTCGGACCATTCTCTGTAAACCCTAGAGATGGTTGTGCGTGAAAATCCCAGTAGATCAGCAGTTTCTGAAATACTCAGACCAGCCCTTCTGGCACCAACAATCATGCCACGTTCAAAGTCACTCAAATCACCTTTCTTCCCCATACTGATGCTCGCTTTGAACTGCAGGAGATTGTCTTGACCATGTCTACATGCCTAAATGCACTGAATTGCCGCCATGTGATTGGCTGCTTAGAAATTAAGTGTAAACGAGCAGTTGGACAGGTGTACCTAATAAAGTGGCCGGTGAGTGTAGTTCTGACCCTGAGTGGCTGAGAGAAAATCAACCAATTATCAACTAGATCTTATTTCTGCTCCTTCTTCTAGTTTTGGGGGGTTAGTTAAAAAGCTTCATGAACCTAAGACACCAATAATATTAAATGTTATGGGCTGTTCCTGTTTTCTTTTTGTGTGCAGACTGTTCCCACCCTGACCACTAGGTGTCAGTGTCAGGAGACACCTGAGAGGATGGAGCAGCAAACGCAGACCGGTGTGTGTGAAAGCGAGTGTGTGGCTTCGCAGACGCCATGGAGAGAATACATTGTGAGACCCCACACACACACACACACACACACACATGTTGTGTCACACTATCCTTGAGGGGACCTTCCAGTGACTTCCATTCATTTCTCACTAATGAATGGCCCAACTGTGACACTTTCCCAAACCCCAACTATTAGCAACACATGTCTAACCCTAAACCTAACCTAAACTCAATTCACAGCTTAGTCCTACAAAAGATGTTTTGTGGGATCTTGTTTTTAGAAACGCGTCCTTCCAGCAGTTGCAGTATCTCATCTATTTGTGAATTTCTGATCTGAGTTATTTTCAGGTAGAAACACATATTTCTGTACATCAGGCTCCTTCGTAACCTTTAGCTACTTCACTGAGACTTTCTGCTGCTGGTTTCCTGTCTTTCATTCAGAAGCAGACTTCTGGAGAGAACATCTGCTTCTTTCTTCTCTCTCTGTCACAGGTCTTTCCTCCTGTCCCTTTCCTCTCCCCACCCTGGCAGTACCAGCGCTCCAGGCCTATCAGGGAGAGGCCCAAGCCAAGCATCCCCCCCCACCTTGCTAGAAAGAGTGAGTCTCACAAATCTGTGACTCCTGCACAAGAGTCATCCAGGTTTTCATGTCTTCAGACATGACTGTAATCTATGTAATGGTTTAGTTTAGACAGATATAGCTGGGTATCATCAGCATAACAGTGGAAATTAATCCCATGCTGTCTAAGAATTCTACCAATTGGGAGCATGTATAAAGTAAAGAGAATTGGTCCTAGCACTGATCCCTGTGGTACTCCACAGGTAACCTTTGAGCGTGTTGAAGATCTATCATTAACATGAACAAACTGAAATCGATCAGATAGATAAGATTTAAACCAGTCTAGAGCTGTTCCTTTAATTCCAAAAAAAATATTCAAGTCTTTCTAAAAGAATATTATGGTCAACTGTATCAAATGCAGCACTGAGATCCAACAGGACGAGCACAGATACAAGTCCATTATCTGAGGCCATGAGAATATCATTAGTGACTTTCACCAGAGCTGTTTCAGTGCTATGATGAGCTCTAAAGCCAGACTGAAACTCTTCAAAAAGTTCATTATGGTGGAAGTGATCGCACACCATCACTTTTGGAAGATTGGATATAGGTCTATAATTGACCAAGTCATCTGGGTCAAGAGACGGTTTCTTAAGTAAAGGTTTCACTAACTACAGGAAACCTGATGAAGTGCAGAAATTCCCACTTATCCCTGATTTCTTTCCAAGCCTCTATGATCTCCTTCAGCTTCCTGGTCCTCTTTCTGTGCAGTGGCCTTAAAGGAATAGTACACCCAAAACATGATTAGCCTTCATTTTCTACTCACCTCCATGCTGAACAACACTCTGGAGTACTTTTTTGATATCTCAAATGCATCTGGAGATCTGGGAGGCTTCTTGCTGTCTGCTGACATTCAAATAATGGAGGTCCATGGCGCCCGAGACAGAAAGGTCCATAAAAGTCCACAAAAACGTGTCAATATTCCTCCATACTGCTCGTCCAATGTAATCCAAGTGTCCTGAGTGGGTAGCATCCAGAATTTACTCGAAACGAAGTAATTTAGAATGTTTTTAGAGCATAAACAGTAGTGTATAGGATTTCCTAATAGCGCCCCCATGCGCGCTCACGATTCTACGGAAGCCGGCAGACCAAACCGGAAGGAAGTGCGCATTCAGCGTCTGGTCTGCCGATAATGCAAGCGTAGAAGAAGAAATGTGCTGTTTACCTGTGCAAAGAAAGAAACAACGAAAGAAAAATGTCTGAGGACTTCAGTGTTGAGGAAGAGCATGAGTTCTTTGCCGAGCTGAATGCGCTGGTTTGGTCTGCCGGCTTCCGTAGAATCGTGAGCGCGCATGGGGGCGCTATTAGGAAATCCTATACACTACTGTTTAGGCTCTAAAACGTTCTAAATGACTTCGTTTCGAGTAAATTCTGGATGCTACCCACTCAGGACACTTGGATTACATTGGACGAGCAGTATGGAGGAATATTGACACGTTTTTGTGGACTTTTGTGGACCTTTCTGTCTCGGGCGCCATAGACCTCCATTATTTGAATGTCAGCAGACAGCAAGAAGTCTCCCAGATCTCCAGATGCATTTGAGATATCAAAAAAGTACTCCAGAGTGTTGTTCAGCATGGAGGTGAGTAGAAAATGAAGGCTAATCATGTTTTGGGTGTACTATTCCTTTAAGTTTTCGGAAGGAGGTTTCCTCTGATGATAACCAGGATCTAAATGTAGGAACTGAGGGATGCATTATCAGACTAACAGCATTTCTCTGAATCTTCTCTCTAATTCTGACCTTTTATAAAAAGTTGAAGCTGCTCTGAGGTCAGGCTGTTCATCCTCTGCCTGAATGATTGATGCTCCAAAAACCCGATGCTGAAAGAAAACATTCCACTGTAACAAAAGGGAAGAATCAATCTGAAGACCTTCAGACATTTTGAAGAATGTTCTCCTAATTCAGGAAACCTCTTCTGTCAATCAAAATGTTGTAAAATGCGTGTTTTCTGTTTTCCTCTAATTGTTCCTCCTCCTGTCCTCTTCTGTGTTTCTTCTTCACGCTTCCGTTCAGGAGTGGAAGATCTGGTGCTTTACTTCAGTGACACGGCGTGGTACGGTAGCTCCTCTCCTCCATCTCACTGTTTCCTTAGTTCTTTTATACTGGTTCCCATCAGCAGATGGGGACCAGCGCTCTCCAGTAATCGGGTCAAAGGTGGCTTCAACTCTGAGGATTATTTAATCTGAACTGGTTGATTCAGGTTCTTCTCCTGGGAATCTAGTCTGATTTCTGGGAATCGTTTTTGATTTTGTCAGAACTTTTCAGATCTTTTTAGGAATTTGCTCATCGGGTGTTTCACTTGTTTGTCCTGTTTCCATCAAGGAGCTGATAATCCGTCCAATCCAATTGTTCCTAGAATGGCAGAAGGAGCAAAAAAGTGTCTCCGGTTTAAACTGGAGATTAGCATCGACTCGCGTCTTTGAACTTCTCTTAACTCTACAGATGAATGATGAACACGTCGGTCATCATACCGGAGATAACATGGATATATTCTGTCCGTCCATCAAAGTCCTAAAACATAATGATCAAATTCCCCGGGTCAGTAGCGACTGTCCAATTAGCATCAAACATTTCTAGCTAGGGTTAGGTTATAGCTTCTTTTGGGGAAGAGGCTTCAATCTTTGAACCCTCCATGAACCCTTCCTCTTCCTCCTCGTCTTCTCATGAACCTGTTGGTTACCAGCTAAGGACTGTAGAGTCTGGGATGATGCTGGTGGGTTTTGAATTTGCTAAACTTGATTTAAATGAGGTTTGAATTTTTTTTTAAATGGTACCATTAGATAAACAGTTTGAGCCTGAAGTCCTTCAGAGTAGAACCCTCCTCTGTCCTCCGTGTCTCGTGTCTTAGGTGAGTGTTGGTCTGGTGGTCAGAGCAGCGCTTTGTGCTCTGAGAAGGTTGCAGTACCCGGTTTGATCCCCACATCCTCCACTCTGGCTCCCTGAGCAAGACCCCTAACCCCTCGCTGCTCCCCAGGAGCCACACAATGGCTGCCCACTGCTCCCCAAGGGGAGGGGTTAAATGCAGAGAGGAAATTTCTCCAATGTGAGATCAATAAAGTTCAATTATTATTGATGATTAATATATCCATCCAATTGCACCATAAACAGGGTTTTTGGTGTCATTATCTGTGTCTGTGAGAAACTAGCTCTGCAGAACTCCATTAAAATCATGTGGAAGCTCCTTGAGGAACCAGACAAGACAACTATTGTTGATGATGCATCATGGAGGAACATCAGTGCTCTACCTGTCCTCCTGGGGTAGACGGCTCTCTGTCTCCATCAGGAAGAACCTAGAGAGACTGGAGGCTCATATAACTCCATCTCACCATTTCTGCTCCTTCTCTTCCTTTTTAATGAGGATCAACAATCAGCAGTTCCTCTTCAGAACACTAGATGTCAGTGTTGGCCAGTCAATGTTCTGGTTTTTGCTACGGCGCTTCAGCAGGTTATCCTGAGACGTAGAAAACTATCTATTGCTATTTATTGTCATTTTGTTTCCACAGAGTGTAAACAAAACAAAAGGACATTTCGTGTAGTACAGCTTTAATGACATTTCCATTTCCATAGTGCAGGAGTGATCAAATGTAAACAGTGTGAGAGAAGAAACATGGTGCAAAAAAATGAATGGATATGGAAGTTCAGAGCATTATTATTTATGGTGCAGATATGGTGGGGAAGAAGCTGCTGCAGAACCTGCTGGTCCTGCATTGAATGCTGGGAAGCCTCTTCCCAGAGGGCAGCAGGGAGAACAGTCCATGGTGGGGGGGTGAGGGGTCATTGATGATGTCACGGGCTCGGGACACGCAGCGCTGGGATGAAATGTCTTTAATGGAGGGAAGAGGAGCCCCCATGATCCTCTCTGCTGTTCTCACCTTCTTCCAGTCTGAGGCGCTGCAGCCTCCACACCACACAGTGAGACAGCTGCTCAGAATGCTCTCTATGGTGCTTCTGGAGAAGGTGGGGAGGATGGGGGGGCAGGAAGTCCAAGCGCTTCTGGGCCCTTTGGACCAGTGAGGTGGTGTTTCCAGTCCAGGTGAGGGTGTCTGTGATGAATGTGGTGCTGCTGACCACCTCTACAGCTGAGCTGTTGATGAGCAGTGGAGCGTGGTTAGGCCGCTTCTTCCTGAAGTCCACCATGATCTCCTTGGTCTTCGTCTTTGTTATCCTGGTGATAACATCCAGATGTTTGCTGCTGTTTACTGTTGGTGTGAACGTGCAGCGGATCTATCATCTTTCTTTACTGATTCATATTTGAACAAATGCTTCTTTTAGAGATACTTCTGTCTGAAATGATTGTAGTCTGTTTCCATATCTCTGGTTTGATGACTGGAAAAGTCTGGAATCGTATTCCAAGATTTTCCAGGTATCGGTGAATCTTTAATTAAAAAAGAAGAGCGTTCCGAGGAAAACTCTTTGTTTCTGATGCTGGTCCAGTTAAAACCATGTTCGGTTTCCAACCAGTTTTCAGGATGTTGGAAACCAGTTTGCTGCAGACGCACCTTTTGTTTGTTTCCTTCTGATGCGGAGCTTCTGCTCGCTGAATAAATCAGAGAGGAAACGGCTCTCTACAGACAGACCAGTCAAACTGCTTTGGCTCCTCCAACATCTGATCAGTGATGATCAAAGCGTTGGTTTGCTCGGGTGCTAATGGGGAACGGGTTCAGAGCTTTTAGGTCAGAACATTTTCAGCAGCTGCTGAAAACCTAAAACAGTTTTTTGTTTTTCTTGTTTTCAGTCACAAGTACTTCACTCCTCTAAGCAGGAAGAGCCGGAACCACTAAGGAACCCTGTAGCTCCTTCCAGCGACCCCGCCCCCCCTGAAACGCTTGCCGATGGGCTCCCTCCGTCCCAGAGGTCCATAAACGCCCCCGTCTTCACCCCAAGAGCAGCAGATGGTGGAAACCGGCAGAGGAGAGAGATGAAAACCCTGCAGCCCTCCAAGCTCCGCCTCTTCCTGTCTCACAGCTCCACGCGGTCAGAAGAAGGCGGGTCTTCAGGGCATAAGCTTAAAATCTTCAGTTCTGGATCATCTCGTCTCCCCAAACCAAAGAGCCACTGAGGCTCCGCCCACTGAGCCCCTCCCCCCCCGTAAGTCTGAGCTGCTCACTGATGGGAAGATGTTGAACTTTGAACTGCTGCTCCCACTTCCTGGTCCCTCTGATCCGTGAGCCTTTGCCTGCCGTCCATCTTCTTCTCTGCAGACCTGAGGAAGTCCGATCTGCTCTTCATGGAGATGCTCCCTCAGGGTTGAGAGGGGTCAAAGGTTAACCTTTATCACTGAAACCTTTTTCTTGTATGACCATACAGAAAAATCTTAGAAATCCTTTGGAAGAAGAACTTCCCACTTCATTTTATCAGCTGTAGACCTAAATTGGAGAAACTTCCAGGAGTTTCTAACATCTATCAGCGATGACCTGCAGCTCCACATTCAATATGCAACAAAGATGGAGAACAGAAAAGTTGGATGATGGAAAAAAAGTTCAGCTTCAGGGTGAGGGTCAGCTTCAGGGTCAGCTTCAAGGTTAGGGTCAGCTTCAGGGTCAGGGTCAGCTTCAAGGTTAGGGTCAACTTCAGGGTCAGCTTCAGGGTTAGGGTCAGCTTCAGGGTGAGGGTCAGCTTCAGGGTCAGGGTCAGCTTCAAGGTTAGGGTCAGCTTCAGGGTCAGCTTCAGGGCTAGGGTCAGCTTCAGGGTCAGCTTCAGGGTGAGAGTCAGGGTCAGCTTCAAGGTTAGGGTCAGCTTCAAGGTTAGGGTCAGCTTCAAGGTTAGGGTCAGCTTCAGGGTTAGGGTCAGCTTCAGGGTCAGCTTCAGGGCTAGGGTCAGCTTCAGGGTCAGGGTCAGCTTCAGGGTCAGGGTCAGCTTCAAGGTTAGGGTCAGCTTCAGGGTCAGCTTCAGGGCTAGGGTCAGCTTCAGGGTCAGCTTCAGGGCTAGGGTCAGCTTCAAGGTTAGGGTCAGCTTCAGGGTCAGCTTCAGGGCTAGGGTCAGCTTCAGGGTCAGCTTCAGGGCTAGGGTCAGCTTCAGGGTCAGCTTCAGGGTCAGGGTCAGCTTCAGGGTCAGGGTCAGCTTCAAGGTTAGGGTCAGCTTCAGGGTCAGCTTCAGGGCTAGGGTCAGCTTCAGGGTCAGCTTTAGGGTTAGGGTCAGCTTCAGGGTCAGCTTCAGGGTGAGGGTCAGCTTCAGGGTCAGCTTCAAGGTTAGGGTCAGCTTCAGGGTGAGGGTCAGCTTCAGGGTCAGGGTCAGCTTCAAGGTTAGGGTCAGTTTCAGGGTCAGCTTCAAGGTTAGGGTCAGCTTCAGGGTTAGGGTCAGCTTCAGGGTTAGGGTCAGCTTCAGGGTCAGCTTTAGGGTTAGAGTCAGCTTCAGGGTTAGGGTCAGCTTCAGGGTCAGCTTCAGGGCTAGGGTCAGCTTCAGGGTCAGCTTCAGGGTGAGGGTCAGCTTCAGGGTCAGCTTTAGAACGGAAACCAATGTTCTGGGTTTTGGACTGTTGCTGGAATAAATGAAGCAGAAAGACGTCAGAGACCAAAAAGTTTAATTTAAATTTAAGGAGAAAAACTGCAGCTTCATCCAAACATTTTATTTGGCTGCTCAGACATTAACAGACGATTCTGCTTTTAAGATTGAAACATTTTTTTCTCGTTTATTATGAAAATTAATAAAGAGGAAACTTTTTTTCTTTATAATCTATCAGCCATGTTTCTATCTAGAACTCTGACAGTCTGCATTTCATCCGGTTCAGAAAGAGGAAAACTTTATTGGTTCAGGGGGACACATGAAGCCCCAGGAGCAGAACAGCAGTTCAGGTTTAGCAGAAAAAGCTTGTTGCCATGGCAGCCATGACAGCCAATCATTTGTCCCGCTGGTTTCATGGTCGCTTCCATCTCCAGCGCCGCCCTCTGACCTTGGTGACCCAGAGAGCAGAGCATGAAGCATGGTGGATAGAACATGGAGGTCCTTGGATCTCAGGGAGACGTCGTGATGATGATGATGATGATGATGAGGAAGAACTGTTGGTCTCATGGCGCCCGAGCCAAACACAGTGGAGCCGCTCAGCAGCGACTCCTGCTGGTGGTTTTTAAACCCTTCCAGTTTCTGTTGGTTTGGTAAAGAAAAAACTGATCTGATAAAAACATTTGAGTTTCTGTCTGAAAGGTCGATTCGATTTCCAGAATAATCCAAAGAATATCTAGAAACTACATCTATGTTTGTGATGAAGTCCAGAATAATCCGAGTTTTGCTGATGTGATTGAGAAAAGTCGGTCCTGTTTAGTCGATGACTGCCTGATTTATTCCACTTCCTTTCTGTGAATTCTGAAAGTCAAACAGTCCAGAACCCAGACGGCCAATCAGGCGTCAGTGTGCTGATCATCACACAGACAGCCAATCAGGCGTCAGTGTGATGATCATCACACAGACAGCCAATCAGGCGTCAGTGTGATGATCATCACACAGACAGCCAATCAGGCGTCAGTGTGCTGATCATCAGGGGTGGAGATGCTCCACGGCTTCCTGTCGCATGTTTCTCGCCTTGACCTGCTGCAGGATTCACTCTAATCTGCAGAGTTTCCTGCTCAGACAGCAGGTCGACACGGATCTGCACATTTCACTGGAATTTATTAGCATTAATGTGTGTTCATGATAATCACTGTTTGTTCAAACACTGTAGGAAGGATTTTATTTGTCTTACTTGAAGGAAAAGCATCCATCCATTTTCTGTCACTTTATTTAATTTGTTTTTGTGCAATATCTGCTGCAGTATTTTGCTGTTCAGCTACAGTAAGTATAATATTTATGTGAAAGTCTGTAAACCGTCTGCTTTACTGTTTATTCCACTTTGTGTCCGAATGATCTTAGAAAGAATCAGCAGAAGAAAGCACTTTATGACAGGAAGCAAAATGGACCAACTGCTAATAGATTCTGCATTTCTGTCATATTCAGATTTCATCCTTACAAATCTTTTCTTCTTTAGGGGAAATGAAAGCTGCAAAATAACTGAATTGATTTGTTGGAAACTTATTTTAACATCATTTAGTTCAGGTGAACAGTAGTGAATTTAAAGCAGGAATAAACTCCTTTTTTCGCACCGTTTGATTTTCATTTGACTTTTAATTGGATCTGAATTAAAAAGTTTGATTAATGAGTGTAAAAATATCCAAACATCTGGGTTCTCGTTGAAAACAGTTCCTGGTACCGTGGACCGTGTTAGCTAGCAAACATTTCCTGTTAGCTTGAGCTAACAGCTGCTTCATCCGGCTTGAATTTGTTTGGATTTCTTGTTCCTTCCTGTTTTAAACTATTTGGATGCTGCTGAAATAAAGATCCTTAGAACTGATGAAAAACGGTGTACCTCATTCATTTTAAAGTACTGCAGCCAATCACCAATATTCTCTTATTTAATATCCTCCAATGCAAAGATCTCATTGTGTCCTCAGAGAGCAGCTTATTGTTTAAATGAAAGGTTGTAATGGTGTTTGGGTCAGATTGTGGGTCCAACACAGAGAACCTGCAGCAGGTAGAAGCCTTAAATGACTCTGGCTCTTTGGCTGGAAGGATGAGAGCAGAAATGATAAAAGGCAAATTGCTTCACATTTTAATTGACCTATTAGAACCAACACTTGCTTTGAAGAGGGTTAGGGTTAATCCTAACCCTCTTTAATCATCACACTGATAAATGCAGATGGTGCTCCTATGTTGCTCTCCATGGTTCTACAGAAATGACACTTCCCTCAGGCTGGAGCTCAGCCTCCATCCTTACTGGAGTCATTATGGGAAAAATAGAGAGATTTGGATTCACCAATTGTCCAAAACAAGCTTCTGCAGGTTAATAAGGGAAAAGGTCCTTCAGCCTGAAGTAAAGCTGCTGTTCCTTCAAAGTGAGAGGATGTCGCTGCCTTGTTTCTGCTCAGAAGAACTCATGGAGGCCTTTGTTTGGGCTTGACTTGAGAAACAAGGACAGAGCAGAGAGAGAGCCACTGTTCATAAATGGAAAAACATGGAACGGTGTTTCTTTACTCCCCCAGAAGGGACTACCTAGCCCAGGGGTCAGCGACCCAAACTGCTTAAAGAGCCACAGTGGACCAAAAAAACAAAAAGTAAATCTGTCCGGAGCTGCAAAAATGTAAAAGTCTTCTATCAGCCTCGTAAGGCAACACGGGCTCTAAGCGTATTAGACCACGATAGGAGAGGACAATGTGTTCCCATCCCTGCATCAGAGCGCAACCTGTTGGATCTATGAACACTTTTCTATCCTTGCAACCAAACTAGCAGCAGTAGTGGAGTTTGTAGATGCAATCTACTTCTCAAATCTATCTTTGCTCTCCTCTAATTTATCCAGAAGTTCTGCAATCTCACGTTTTCTCTCCCTCCTGCAGATTTAATCTTCCCTGGAAATGCTTTTTTAAATGATTCTTTTTATTTTTTGCTAACCTCTCATTATAAAGCAAAAATGCAGGCAATCCTTCCTCACTGATAATGGAAGCAAATGATTCGGATCATTCTTCTTTAAATCCTTTTTTCTCATCAGCCATTATCCTTTTTTCCCTCTGGGATCCACGGCCAAGTTCATAAAGCAGGGCAGAGACACAAGCAGGGAAGGCTACAGAGTTTAAGGTGGAACAGATTTACTGGGATATGCAACATGCATGTATATCTCCAAGTTTACCAGAAAGTTTAAAAGGAAATCAATATGCTTTAGTTATAGTCAACATATCTTTTTTAATTCAGCAAGACTCAGAAATAGCTGTGCCTTCAACCCAGAGACAACCAGACTCACAGGACACAGACTGAAAATACCTGCAAGAATTAAAGCACAAATAAAGTAAAAATCCATCCATCCATCCATCCATCCATCCATCCATCCATCCATTCCTTCATTCCAGGCTAACAATGGAACCAAACGACCCATTCATCCGTTACCATTTGCATGTTTCCAAGCAATACAAGGCCTGGTCTATATAAAGACTCAAGCCCACTGCAGATCCAGACATTTGAATAGAGAAAGCTTCCTGGAGGGGAAGCAAAAAATCTTCAAATCTTGGAAACCAAGTCCAGTCGATTTTTTTGAACTTTTATGGAATGACTATGACCTGGATGACTGAGAACCTTCACCAGCTTATGCTGGTGAAGGTTCTCAGTCATCCAAGTTCAGTTCAGTTTATTTCTGTAGCACCAATTCACATCATGTCATCTCAAAGCACATTAAAGTTTACCAGATCATCCAGTCAGATTGATTCAAAGTTTTCTATCTAAGGAAAACCAGCTGATTGCATCGACTTATTGACTCTTCAGCAATCCCTCACACTAAGCATGCTTGTAGCGACAGTGGAGAGGAAAAACTCCCTTTGAACAGGAAGAAACCTCCAGCAGAACCAGGCTCAGTGTGAGCGGCCATCTGCTGAGGCCCACTGGGGTTCAAGGAGACAGAAGCAGACATAGAAAAAGACGCATAGATACAAAAGGCAACTGTCAACCAGCTCCACAGGCAGCTGATATTTCTCTCCAGGATGGAGTCACAGCCAAACAGGAACAGACCAGATGAAGCTACTATGAGGAAAAGCAGAGAGAGCAGAACGTTAGAGATTGAACTAACAGATTCTGCAGAGTGGGAGAATAGAGATAGAATGAAGCAGAATGATGAAAAAGGGGTCCCTATGTCCTCCAGCAGTCTAAGCCTATAGCAGCAGCGTTTTTCTATAACTGCAGCTTATATTTAATATTAGTGTGTATGTGCGTATTAGTATGGATGTGTATGATGGTTTTCCAGCCTTCTTCAAGGATAGAGGAAACCTGCTGAGTAAGACGAGTTCCTGCTGATTGTCGCAGATGAAAAAAGACTTTAAAACCTGCAGCTCTAAGTGATTTATTTATTTGGTTTCTGTTGTTGGCTCTCAGCAGATTCTTTGTAGGTTATTTTGTCATGAGTGCCTTGGTCTGAAGTGTGAAATAGCACTGCTGTTTGTCCTCTGCTTGTATTGTTTTGCACTTATGTGGAAATCAGGAGGCGTGTCTGTGTGGCTCTTGCAGCTGAGACTGCATGTCGTCGCTTTATTATGAGAGCCCAGTCTGTCATTTACATTTAGATGGCTGTTATTGCTGCTTGGCGTGACTTCATTGATGGTAAAAATCTCCCCCGCTACTGTCCCATCAGAGGGTAATAGTTTATAGCTTTACCAAATTTTTTTTTTTTTTTACTTTTCTCAGGATATGAAACTGTCATTTGTCATTATTTTGGTTCTGTTTCCATTTTCTTTTTGAGTTTTCATTACTTTTTTCCCCATTTTGTGTTATTCTTGTTGTTTTTGAGCTCTTATGTATTTCCTGTGTACCCTCTGTTGCCTGCTTGTGTCTATCTCCTTCTAGCTCCCTTCTAGAATATTCTGTCCATTAGAGGTGGATAAAAGAATCTGCTCCCAATCTGCTGATTAGCTTAGTCTTTGTTCAGTCTCCCATTTATACTCCTCCTCTTCAGTTACTCTTTACCTCTCATGTTTGACTTCTAGATTTTAGTTTTCTGTATTTTGTTTGTGGACTTTTGCTTCTGTTGCCCTTTGAAACTGTATTAAATCTTCTTGAATCCACCTCAGCTCCCATCTCTGCATTTGGGTTCTCTTAAAAACCTCCAAACAAAATATGACCATTTTTAGGAAGCTGTAAATATTTGTGTTGGAAATAATAAACTTTTGAGTTTTGGGCAGTCGTGGGTGAGTGGTTAGGGTGTCAGACTTGGATCCCAAAGGTTACCGGTTCGACTCCCGACCCGCCAGGTTGGTGGGGGGGGGGTAATTAACCAGCGCTCTCCCCCATCCTCCTCCATGACTGAGGTACCCTGAGCATGGTACCGTCCCGCCACACTGCTCCCTTGGGGCGCCATTGAGGGCTGCCCCCTTGCACGGGTGAGGCATAAATGCAATTTCATGGTGTGCAGTGTTCACTTGTGTGTGCTGTGTCACAATGACAATGGGAGTTGGAGGAGTTTCCCAAAGGGCTTTCATCTTGGCATTTCATCAGCATGGCCTGATCTGACTTTCTGAAAGTATCTCTTTTAAAGTACCTACAATTATTTATTTCCAAAATAGATTTGAGTTTGAAATAATAATTTAATGTAATGTATACTCCTGTAGCACCTATATAGAGAAAAAATGTCTGCTGCTGTGACTTCACGTGTTGTTTAGAGCAGGCATCCCCAACCTTGGTCCTCAATGCCCGCTGTCCTGCAGATTTTAGAGGTTTCTCTGCTCCAGCACAGCTGATTTTAATTTATAGTTGATTAACAGGCTTTTGCTCTACTGCAATCATTATAATCAGCTGTGCTAAAGCAGGGAAACCTCTAAAACCTGCAGGACAGCGGTCCTCGAGGACCGAGGTTGGGGATGCCTGGTTTAGAGGACGAATGTGGTCTGAGGTAAATAAGGTTAGAACACCTAGAGATCAAGACTGGAATGACACGAGCTGAGTAATGGAGACTATAGGTAGATAGAGGAAGACTTGTTTTACCGTATGGAATAGAAAATGATATTTAACATTTAAACTTATGTGATCCTTTTAGATTTGTTTTTATATTTTCAATATTGTTTATTCAGTTAAGCTTTGCTAAGTTATTCTGTATTGCAGTAGTTAGTCTGGGTTTAACTTTGGAGCATGGGTTCCATGGAGCATCAGTCGTAAAATCAGTTCTGAAAGCAAGTTTTAATGTCTTGCTGTAGTGATTCTTGAATGAGTAAATAGCTGACTAGATAAGTTTGTTAGTTAACATAACTAGAATTACCAGGATTGTCATTTTCTCCCTCCTTCTGCCATTATTAATTGTTCTCTCACACCCTGCTGCATTCTGCTGCCTCCTTCTGCTTGTAGATGTGGCTTCTAATGGTTGCTGCCACTCCCCCATTTCACCCTCACCGCTGCTACTCCCACAGCCAGACTCCAACATTTCCACAACACAACCACCTTCTCTCATGTAAATGCATCTTTAGCACTTTCCACCTTCAGAAGTACATCGTCGACATTGGCTGGAGGCTGCTTAGCATCCTGTACTGGTTTGGACAGATCACAAAAACCTCTCCCACATTCAACCTGCTAAACAACTCAACCTCTGTCAGTCCTGCTGGTTGCTTTTTTTCTCCCGCTGTAACCCTTTCATGCATTAATCATGATAGTATATGTTATGATTTTTTTACCAAGTGTTTTTATTACTCTTTAAGAATGAAAAAAACATTTTCATCAATTTTTTTTAAAATATACTTTCTTTAGGGAGTTGCATAATGTCCAACTTAGTGGACACATAACTACTTACAAATTTTTAATAACACAGAATCAATTCTTGGAATTTATACTTAACTCCTTAATTGTTACCCTATGTCCCCATATTTTTTTTTTACCTGCAAGGATCGCCTAGAATAGAAGGAATGAGCAGATATTCCTCTCCCTCACAACCCATGTGCTCCTCTGTCGGCCATTTTTTTTTTCCAGGAAAAAACAAAGTCACTTGCAAAGGCTGACAAGTAGGTGGCAGTTTGACAAGTGGCAGGATGATACATTAGCGTCCACTGTAGTAACATATGTGCAAATGTGACATTAAAACATGTTCATTTAAGAGAAAACAACCATTTAACAACTGTCCACTGTAGTGACCACTATGGATGAAAGGGTTAATTTGTCTATCTCAACCAGCCAGGCTCCAGAAACATCAAACCTGATGCTTTTTTCCCGCATCCACTCCCCAGTAGACTCCCAAGATGAACCTGCCACTATCCTGCCTCCCTGTTGTGTGGTTGCTTCAGTCACCTGGGGATTGAGGACCTCATTCATCAAGCTCAGTTAACAGAGCTGCCCACCAATTTTGTCTCCAGGAATAAGCTCTAAGTTCCCAAGTCTGTCCGGGCCCATCTTATTCATTAGATTCATTCAGCCAAGTTCTCTGCCCATCCTGGAGTCAGTCGCACTTTTGCTCTGGTTAACTGTAGATTCTGGTGACCATCCCTACATAAAGACATTAAAGAATACGTTCTTGCCTTCCCCGCATGTGCCAGAAATAAATCATCTCACCGACCCCCTTCCGGCCTTCTTCTCTCTCCATCCCGGAACATTCCTGGTCCTGACTATCCATTGTTTATTTCACCGGTCTCTGCGTATCCAAAGGTATTACCACCAGCTTCATTATTGTGGACCGATTCTCTAAAGTTTGTCATCTCATCTCACTTAGGAAACATCCCACTGCCTTCCAGACTGCCCAATTTCTGGTCAAACATGTTTTTCTTTTATTTTCTTTTTTTTTTCTTTTCTTTTATTTACAGTGTCCTGTCTGGCAATGTGGCAATAAGAATAATTGTCTAGATGCCAAAAATGCCCAACAGATTTTACTTTCACAAGTGTAGCAGTATGGCAATTGCAATATTGCTCCACTTGTTTCATGCATACAAATTGCTTTATTATATTTATGCAGGGAGTTTTACAGTTTACATGGACACTGCAATGTAAATAGAACAGAACTGGAAAAACAGAACAAGAAAAACAATAAAAAGAGAAAAGATGAAAGGAAGAGGAGATAGAAAGGAGACAATGAAAACATTTTTAGTCTGCTTCATCACCTGCAACAAGATGCACGACACATACAATAAGGTAACACCTAGATACTATCGCTGAAGTAGTATTATTTAGTCTGACATGTACTTTATGTTACCTGAAGATATGAGTGTGGGCTTTCTGTATGGAACTGAATCTCTGAGTACCTGGAGCCAAGCACCTGTAATTGTTTGTGAGGGTGAACTTGTGCATGTAAAGTTTATCCGTAGAGAAAATGCTCAATAGTGGTTGTGGAGAGCCGAAGAGGCGCCCCCCCCCAGAGTACTGAGTCCAGCGCCGGGAGACCAAAAGCCCCAGATGCCCAAAGGGACCCCAAGAGCGAAGGCACCAAGGAGGGGCCAGCCCAGGAAATCAGACCCCCACCAAGGGAGGAGGAGAGACAGCCCAGAGGAAGTCCCTCAGCAACCGCAATGTCGGCGTTCCGGGGAGCCGCGAGAATGAGTCCGCAGGTCCAGCCACCCTGAAGTGAATCCGGCCCTGAGCCCCAGGGATCCAAGGCCCAGGAGCTCCAACCAGGCCCCGGCCGGCCAGGCCCTGCGGAGAGGCCGCCAGGAATGAGCCAGCAGCCACCTGGGCATCCACCCCCAAACCCCGAGCTCCACCAGTGCACCAGCGAGCCCCGCAACTGTCCCCCGTCAAGACCACGGATCAGGCGGCTCACTCTTCCTCCAGGCCCCAGACTCCGGGTGGCAGCTGGGGAACAGGGGTGTGAGAAGACCCGATCCTCCCTTTGCCTGCTCAAATGTGGTTATGTTTCGTGTTGCTCTAAGATGTAATTAAAACTGCGAGTACCAAAAAGGGGCGTCCAACACAGTCCATCCCTCCTCCGGTAGATAGGCGGTGCCAGCGCACCCCCAATTCGACAACCCAGAACCCTTAATGTCTAAATGTGAGAGGGGATGGGGGGAGCCGACAGTGGTGAGGCCCATAAAATAAGCCCCCCCCGGGTGCCCTTGACCCCCACCCCCCAGAGAGTGCCCTACATAGATGTGTGTTGTGGAAATGTTGTATTTGGAAGTGTGTAAGATGCAAAATAAAATTGGGGTGGGGGACGTCATCAGAAGATGGGGCCCTCCAGTAACGACCCCCTCCCCAAAAACCTACATGTGTGGCAGTGTGATGGAGCAGGCAGAGGGAGGATTACAGGGATGGGGAGCAAAGGACTGGGGTGCTTACTGCACTCCCAGGGAGCCAGCTCCCCCGCTGACTCCAATAGGCACACCCGTTGCATCTCGTTTGGCAGGCCATCGGCTAGATCCTGCCTCACGCCTAGGCTGGACTGAACTGTTAAACCAGGTAAGTGACTCGCATGTTTCATCTTCTGTCAGATTATCATGGTCACTTACTTTTGTTTCTCCTTAAACCAGACTACCTGATTCGCCTTGAATTCTGGGTCCTACATTCTGAGATTAAGACACTGTCCAAGTGATTTTATTTCACATTTTAGGCGATTTTTACCATAACCTAGTATACCCCCACCTCTCTCTGTCTCTCTACATATTCTAAATGCATTGTAGTCTGGCATAGCTGCAGATGGTGATTTTCCATTCAACCAACTTTCTGATATGCTATTTATATAAATATTTGAGTCACCTAAAATATTTTCTATTTATTCTCTTTTGTTAACAATGCTGTGAATATTAATATGTCCAATCAAAATCCCTTTTGGTTTATATCATGGATTCCTTTAGTGTAAATTAAAGTTTAGTAGGGAACTGCCTTTTTTGCTATATATCCTGATCTCACAATAAAAAAATAGCCTGGATCCAGATTATGATCTGGATCCTCACCAAAAACTAATGGATTGTTTATTTGCCTGAGGGTGACCTTTGATAAAAAAAGGGTAAAAGTAATACAAAACAATGAATTAGCGTTTTTGACCTGGAAACCAGAAGACCCTTCAGAAGGAAAGAGAGAGGGCACCCATAAAGGACCCAGAAAGTATTAGCAGAGGACTAGGAAAGGAGGCTGTAGGTGTCATCAGAGGGCATCTGACTTTATTTAGACTTAAATGATTTCATAGAGAGAAGTCGCTCCGTTATTCAAAGTTGGCATCAGTCAGGTGAAAGGGTCTGGCTAAATGTGCATATTGGTTATGGGTTAATTACTCATGGATAATGCGATAGAAATAAAGCTGCAGTGAAAAAGGGACAGAATCAGTTCCAGGAAGATGGAGCTGCTTCCACATGACTAAATATGGGGCCTACAGCACTAATAACTTCATCTGTAATGAACCCCTCACCCAAGTTTCTCATCATGTGAGACATAAGCATTAAAGTCCTGCTCCCTGATGTGGCTAAAGTGTTCCACTATCTTAGGTGGTGGATCTTAGGTGGTCCAGTTTAGGATTGAGGCGGTGGAGTCTGGAGCCGAGTTAGATCGATCAATGAGGTTGATGAGGTTAATGTAAATTGCCTTTTCTTTCAAAAATTAGTTTGGCACTGAAAATAAAATCTTTTGTAAGATGTTCTACATAATAACTAGATGTTCTACATCTTACAATGAAGAAAATTATTTCTGACAAAGACTGTAAATACAGGACAATTATTGTCAAAATGGAACCACAGCCTTCTGGAAAAGCACAACATAAACCAAAAGTTTCACAAATGTAGTGTCCAGATTTAGCTTTCCATTAGAAAACCCAAAACTTATGAAGCTGTAAAGATTATCATGTGTCACATAGACAACAGAAGATATAAATGATTTTGTGTTAACCCCTTTTAGGTGGGCTTTCCCTATACATCCCGTCCCAAGCATTGTGGCCAAGAGATGGCTAGGAATGTCAGGAGGTCCATATGCTAAATGAAGCCTAGGAGGAAGTTCAACAGAATAAACTGATTACTCGCCTTTATCCGTTGTGACACCAGCTAATTATCTTTGAACCACACCTCCACGAAAGCCCAATCAGCATCCAGAGTTCATCTTAAAAGGTCTCCAATCCCACTCTGTCTGCTATCCAAGCTCAGGCAATGGTTGCTCTATGTCCGATTGATGCTACATCCGATACTTCAATTCAGATGACCCTCCTCCACCATCTTAGCTAAGGTTCATCAGAGTGTCATTCCTCCCGGACTCTTACTGCGTTCCCCATCTCATCTCAGCCGGTCCGGCAGACGTCCACCATGTTGAACCTGGTTCTGATCTATCTCCACTCCACCAGTTTCAGGCCTGGTGGGAAACATCCCTGTTCTTTACTCCTGTTCATGCATATCAAACAAAATTCAGCGCTGTTTCCTGCCGAGGTCTGAGCGCCAAAGACTAAAGTAATCGTATCAGTAAAAAGCCAGCACTATTAAGACAACACTTACTATGGTTACCGCACTTCTGTCATGGTTTAGTGTTGTTATTGGTTTGAGGTATTCGGACTGAGCTTAAATTAAAACTGTGCTCTTTGTTTAATTTAGCAACAGCAAACTGAAAGCCATAGAAACAATATTGATGCCATCATTCTGCCCAGATGCATGATGGCTTCAAAAATGGAAACAAGTTAGATGCTAAATACTACGAAATGTATTTGATGCAATAACATTTCTAGATTTGAAGCCAACTATAAACTTTTGGTCACTTCTCAAACACAAAGTGGAGAAACAGAGGCCACTAAATTATGATGAAGGCAAACACCAAGATGACGACATGGGTGAGAATCAGTTAAAGACATTTAGGTCTTTGCGGCTGCAGAGAATCTCTCCACTTAGGAAGAAAGATTGATACTAAATTAAAACTTTTTAAATTAGATGTTTATTTTCACAAGCAAAAATGAGCTGACGAAGTATCTGATATGTTGACTTAAAAGGCAGATTAGTGTCCTTTCTAAAGCTTTTTTTTGCTGATGACTGGGGTAGTTCCTTAAAGTAGTTTGACATTATAAACATTAAAGGGTTTGCTATTGTCTAGTTGCTGGGTTTGGTTTATTGTACTTTAATTGAACAACTGTTCTGAAAATGCCAAAACATGTAGGTTAATTGGGTTTCTGAATAAGACAGAAACATCTTACTTAGGTGTCGTTTTCAGAGTAAAGCATCACTCTGACATTTCACGTGGTGCATGTTGTCTCCAGTGGGACTAATGATGCTAAACAGTTTAAACTTGAGAGTCAAACAGGCAGTAGCCTCAATTAGAAAAGGTAGAAATGAGTAGAATCAGAAAAGGTCTTAAAGCCGTTTTTGTGGTGCAACTGTTTGGCTGAATCCGAGGTGGTAAACAAAGAGGCAGTGGAAGGCACAGAAGTTATTATCTTAGGTAATTATTCTCAGCCTGCAGAGAAGAGAATGCACAATAATCAGCGGTCAGGAAAAGATGTGAATATAAGGCCTGTTACAGTGAGCCTTCACACACTGAAGCTGGGACAGCAATGGCTTCCAAAAGAGAGCCTTAGAGAAAGGAGCCATATAGATGAAGGAAGAACATTTTATTTTGAGATAAGTGTTTTAATAGGTATTATGGGAATTTGAGACACACACAGAGACTCTGCGAGTGACTAAATACAAACAGAGGAGAAACTGTGAGGCTGGGAATCCTCTCCACCTGCCAGCATTGTCTTTTCTTTCTAATGCCTTCTACTTCCAAACTATTCCATGTACTGTTGATGTTTCCTGACCTCCATGGGATCCAGTGTTGCACAATGAAAACATTTGATCACCTCCATCCTAGCTTAGAGCTTTTTGATCATACAGCAGCAGAACTCCTTCAACAAAGCCCATCTCTAATCCCCATAAATACGCAATAAAACACTGCAGTTAAGGCATGTTCAATGCCACGCTGTTGTTTGGATCATCGCCATGGATTATGCTTGCATCAGATCCTTGCTGTTTGAAAATGTGAACAAAGCCAACTCTGCTAAGCCTTATTTAAACCAACAGCACTTACTGGGTCTGAGAAGAAACACAAATGCAAATGTATCTGGATACACTTCACAACGTGGACATCTTTTAAGTGGGAGACTCCAGAAGCATGTCTTATGTTATTATTAATCATAAGCCTCCTTTCATCAGTAAGAACAAAGAAAGGCTAGTTAATATGCTAGTGAAGATTCTCAGTCATCCAGGTCATACTCATTCCAAAAAATAGCTTTCGCTTCCCATCCAGGAAGCTTTCTCAATTCAAAATGTCTGAATTAGTGTTGAACTCCAGGGTTTATAGAATGGCCTGAACAAAAGCCTTGTTATGGCTTGGAAAACATGCAAAAACAGGTCCACCCCTTTGTAATGGGGAGTCATTTAGGTCGTTATTGGCCTGCAAACCTGATACTGGCCCATGCCTCTGAAAAGGGTTGTTTTAACAGGCGAGATGTTTTGGTCCCCTGCATGGCGATGAGGGTTAAGATGATAGTGGGAAAGAATGAACTCTATCGCTGCATTGTAGGTTTTCAAGAGCTGAATCCTGAGTCCCCCCCTCTGTTAAAGGTTGTTTTTTCTGTCTTGACATAAATGGCTTCCTTCACACCCCTTTAAAACCACCTGTCTTCTTTATCCAAAATGTGAACAATCTCTTCCTCAAAGAGTGTCCTTTCTCCTTAAGGATAGTTAACTAACTAAAGTCAAGAGCCAAGGCATGGTTCTTAAGACCCTATGAAATGATTGTAGAGGGGAATTAAAAAGTCAACAACAAAACAGCTTTAACAATTTTCTTTTATTTTTCTGCTTTGGTTGACCCCACTGAGCCCGTCACAGCTTGCAAATATAATTGTACAGTTGGAATGTCTTTAAAATCACAGTTTCAACCATCTAGCTATTGATATGAGGCAAAGAAACATTAATTCAATGAAACACTGCAGGCACTGGCCACTTTGGCCTCAGTAAAAGCAGTATGATTGTATATTTAATTTTTAGGTAGGGGATTATAATTATGTTATGAAGCACATCAGTATGGCTGACAGTTTAACACTCCAACAGTAAAATGCTTTTATGCTTGATAGTAGATCATAGCTTCATTGCAGTGAACTTGATTCCTCTAAACATGATACATACTGCTTATTGATGCGCCTTTGTTGAATGCAACCATCAACTCTTTCTGCAGAAGGTCCTAGGTTTGTCCATATGTGCAGCTGTAGATCCCATTCCACACTGAAATGTTTTAATGTTTGAAATAGCGGCTTCTGTCATTCTTAGCTATGGAATCATAAAGAGTGACACTGGTGTTCCAGAACCACAAACAGGATTAAATCAGAGAGAATCAGACATTTGTTAATAAAAAAAAAAAAAAACGTTTCCACACCTATCTAGTAGTCTTTGTTATTCTCACTCTGGTGCAGCCATAGCCTGGTTGTTTTTTTGTTCCGTGAATAAACAGAGAAAACATCCATTTTCTAAAGTCAAACTGTGTATCAAGCACAAATGATTCTCCACTAACCAGCACAAAGTGGAAAAAAAAAACTGCTTACTGATAGAATTGTTTTCTATAATAATACATTTATGGTTCTAATTTTAAACATCTTTTTATTTTTGGAGATAGCCACTTATTAAGCCCCATTAAGGTTATTTGGCAATTATCCATCACATTAATCTGTAAAAAAAACACTTTTTTTTTTTAAATCTTACTAACTGCTGTCCCTCCCTGCTGGTTCAAAGCCACGTTGGTCATTCCCCTGGAATCACATCCCAAAAGGTCAGATCTGAGTCAGATACAAGACGATGTATGGCGATAAAAAACAAGACATCATTTAACAGAGGAGGTGGTCTTAGTCATAACCTTTAATATTTGGGGGGGTGTGGCAGCCTAGTGGATAGGGCATGGAGCTTGGAAACCTGAGGTTCTGAGTTTGAGTCCCACTCCCACAGACTGACGCTCTTGGTCCCTGAGCAAGACCCTTAATCCCACACTGCTCTCTGGGCGCCACACAATGGCAGCCCTCTGCTCCCCAAGGGGAGGGGTTCAATTCAATTCAGTTTATTTCTATAGCTCCAATTCACATCATGTCATCTCAAGGCACTTTACAGTTCAACCAGATCATGCAGTCAAATTGATACAAAGTTTTCTATCTAAGGAAAACCAGTTGATTGCATTGACTCATTGACTCTTCAGCAATCCCTCACACTAAGCATGCTTGTAGCGACAGTGGAGAGGAAAAACTCCCTTTGAACAGGAAGGAACCTCCAGCAGAACCAGGCTCAGTGTGAGCGGCCATCTGCTGAGGCCCACTGGGGTTCAAGGAGACAGAAGCAATGCAGATAATTAATTTCGTTGCTCTGTACTTGTGAAAGTGGAATGACAATAAAGAATTCTTTTCTATATGAGTGTCTGTTTGTGTTGCCATAGTTACCTTGTGGGGATGGTTTTCCAAGAATGTGCTATTTAGTAAATCTCTCCACTGTGAGATCAATGAAGTCAATCAATCAATAATGCTATATTTAAATGGCTTAAATGTGACCTAAGAAGATCCAGTTATGCCCACAAAGAGAATGGGTCTAAGAGTACCAATCAGATATGCTCCAGATGTTAAGTTAAACAATCTAGAAGCCTCAGCAGCAAGTCATGGATTAAGGACATTTTTTTTCCCATTTAACAAAACGTTCATAAGAAAAAAAATCCATTCTTAAAAGAAAATGTCTCATTCTCCATTTTTTTCTGGTCTCTAATGTTCTCTCAGGTAGGAACTAATTTTCATCGAGACAGACGTAGGAGTGTAGTTCCATCAGTCAGCTTTTCTCCAAACACAGTTTCTGCCTAAATGACCTCATCTGTTTTTCCTTAGAAACAATCATCCATCTTATCAGGCTGCATCATTCTATATTCTGCAGCTATACATTTCTAGATGCCATTTTATTGGCTGATGATGGAAGTCTGGATCCCCCCACCCCCAGCTGCAGGGGGTGGGGGGTTTCATTGGTTGGTCCAAAGAAAGGGACGTGGAATGTCACCTCGCTGGTGGGGAAGGAACCGGAGCTAGTGTGTGAGGCTGAGAGGTTCCGGCTAGAAATAGTCGGTCTCACCTCAACGCATGGTTCTGGTTCTGGAACCAGTCTCCTTGAGAGGGGCTGGACATACTTCCACTCTGGAGTTGCCCACGGTGAGAGGCGCCGGGCAGGAGTGGGCATACTTGTTGCCCCCCATCTCGGCGCCTGTACGTTGGGGTTTACCCCGGTGAATGAGAGGGTAGCCTCCCTCCGCCTACAGGTGGGGGGACGGGTTCTGACTGTTGTCTGTGCTTACGGGCCGAACAACAGTTCAGATTACCCACCCTTCTTGGAGTCCTTAGAGGGGGTACTGGAGGGTGCCCCTCCTGGGGACTCCCTTGTTCTGCTGGGAGACTTCAACGCTCACGTGGGCAATGACAGTGAGACCTGGAGGGGCGTGGTTGGGAGGAATGGCCGCCCTGATCTGAACTCGAGTGGTGTTCTGTTGTTGGACTTCTGTGCTCGTCATGGATTGTCCATAACGAACACCATGTTCAAGCATAAGGGTGTCCATATGTGCACATGGCACCAGGACACCCTAGGCCGCAGTTCGATGATCGACTTTGTCATCGTTTCATCGGACTTGCGGCCGTATGTCTTGGACACTCGGGTGAAGAGAGGTGCTGAGCTTTCCACTGACCACTACCTGGTGGTGAGTTGGCTCCGGTGGTGGGGGAGGATGCCGGTCAGACCTGGCAGGCCCAAACGTGTTGTGAGGGTCTGCTGGGAACGTCTGGCGGAGTCCCCTGTTAGGCGGAGCTTTAACTCCCATCTCCGGCAGAACTTCGAACACATCCCGGGGGAGGTGGGGGACATTGAGTCCGAGTGGACCATGTTCCGTTCCTCCATTGTCGAGGCGGCTTATCTGAGCTGCGGCCGCAAGGTTGTCGGTGCCTGTCGTGGCGGCAACCCTCGAACCCGTTGGTGGACACCTCCGGTGAGGGATGCTGTCAGGTTGAAGAAGGAGGCCTATCGGGCCTTTTTGGCCTGTGGGACTCCGGAATCAGCTGATGGGTACCGGCGGGCGAAGCGGCATGCGGCTCGGATGGTTGCTGAGGCAAAAACTCGGGTGTGGGAGGAGTTTGGAGAGGCCATGGAGAAAGACTTCCGCACGGCTCCGAAGCGATTCTGGTCCGCCATCCGGCGTCTCAGGAGGGGGAAGCGGTGCAGCACCAACACTGTTTATAGTGGGGATGGTGTGCTGCTGACCTCGACTCGGGACGTTGTGGGTCGGTGGGCGGAATACTTCGAAGACCTCCTCAATCCCACCAACATGTCTTCCATTGAGGAAGCTGGGCCAGGGGACTCTGGGCTGGGCTCTCCAATCTCTGTGGACGAGGTCGCCGAGGTGGTCAAAAAGCTCCTCGGTGGCAGGGCCCCGGGGGTGGATGAGATCCGCCCGGAGTTCCTCAAGGTCCTGGATGTTGTGGGGTTGTGTTGGCTGACACGACTCTTCAACATTGCATGGACATCGGGGGCAGTCCCCCTGGATTGGCAGACTGGGGTGGTGGTCCCCCTATTCAAAAAGGGGGACCGGAGGGTGTGCTCCAATTACAGGGGAGTCACACTCTTAAGCCTCCCCGGCAAGGTCTATTCGGGGGTGCTGGAGAGGAGGGTCCGTCGGATAGTCGAACCTCGGATTCAGGAAGAGCAGTGTGGTTTCCGTCCTGGTCGTGGAACGCTGGACCAGCTCTACACCCTCAGCAGGGTCCTGGAGGGTGCATGGGAGTTCGCCCAACCAGTCTACATGTGCTTTGTGGACTTGGAGAAGGCGTTCGACCGTGTCCCTCGGGGGGCCCTGTGGGGGGTTCTCCGGGAGTACGGGGTGCCGGGCCCTTTGATACGGGCTGTCAGGTCCCTGTATGACCGGTGTCAGAGTCTGGTCCGCATTGCCGGCAGTAAGTCGGGCTCGTTTCCAGTGAGAGTTGGACTCCGCCAGGGCTGCCCTTTGTCACCGATTCTGTTCATTACCTTCATGGACAGAATTTCTAGGCGCAGCCAAGGTGTTGAGGGGATCCGTTTTGGTGGCCTTAGGATTGCGTCTCTGCTTTTTGCAGATGATGTGGTCCTGTTGGCTTCATCAAGTCGTGATCTGCAGCTCTAGCTGGATCGGTTCGCAGCCGAGTGTGAAGCGGCCGGGATGGGGATCAGTGCCTCCAAATCCGAGGCCATGGTCTTGAGCCGGAAAAGGGTAGAGTGCCTTCTCCGGGTCAGGGGGGGTGTCCTGCCCCAAGTGGAGGAGTTTAAGTATCTTGGGATCTTGTTCACGAATGAGGGAAGAAGGGAGCGGGAGATCGACAGGCGGATTGGTGCAGCGTCTGCCGTGAAGCGGGCACTGTACCGGTCCGTCGTGGTGAAGAGAGAGCTGAGTCAAAAAGCGAAGCTCTCGATTTACCGGTCGATCTACGTTCCTACCCTCATCTATGGTCATGAACTCTGGGTCATGACCGAAAGAACGAGATCGCGGATACAAGCGGCCGAAATGGGTTTCCTCCGTAGGGTGGCTGGGCTCTCCCTTAGAGATAGGGTGAGAAGCTCGGTCATCCGGGAGGGACTCGGAGTAGAGCCGCTGCTCCTCCACGTCGAGAGGAGCCAGTTGAGGTGGCTTGGGCATCTGTTTAGGATGCCTCCTGGACGCCTCCCTGGTGAGGTGTTCAGGGCACGTCCCACCGGGGGGAGGCCCCGGGGAAGACCCAGGACACGCTGGAGAGACTATGTTTCTCGGCTGGCCTGGGAACGCCTTGGGGTTCCTCCTGAAGAGCTGGAAGAAGTGGCTGGGGAGAGGGAAGTCTGGGCCTCCCTTCTTAAGCTGCTGCCCCCGCGACCCGACCCCGGATAAGCGGAGGAAGATGGATGGATGGATGGATGGATGGATGGATGGTCCAAAGAAAGAACAGTCAGTGACTCTATGTGAGATCAATCTACTATAGAAATTGGATGTAGAACAGAAAATGGATGGTTGCCACTGTCGCCACTGTAAGGAGTGGATGTAGGAGTTTGCCCTGAAATTGAAGGGTTGACGATTCAAGCCCCGACTCCGACTTTCAGTGTCGTTGGGCAAGACACTTCACCTGCATTGTCTACTGATGGTGGTCAGAGGGCCCGGTGGCGCCAGTGTACGGCAGCCCCGCTTCTGTCAGTGAGCCCTGGGCAGCTGTGGCTACAATGTAGCTTGCCACCGTCAGTGTGTGAATGGGTGAATGAATGTAGTGTAAAGCACTTTGGTCAAGTCTCCTGACTTAAATAAAGGCGCTATATAAGTACAGGACATTTACCATGGTTGTTCAGTAAAGCTTTCCCTCCATTCCAGCTCCATTAACATCTGGATATTTGTGTCTGAGAGAGATGGAAAGTGGATGAAGGGATGACAGACGTGCTCTGGAGATGGACAGTAGAGACAGTAGAGCAGAATGCTGTCCTGTTTTCAGATCACATCCCATCAGATGTTGCTCCTCTTTCCTCCATCAAGACTTTTCATCATGATTTTTGAATCAAAGGATTTTCTTTCTTATTTTATCATTATTTCTGTAACAGTCCGACAAAATAATTTCCAGCTCTTGTTCTTTATTTCCCTGCTTTATTTCCCTGTTTTTCTGCCCAAATATAAAAAACAGACACAAAAAAATGTAAACCACTCCGATGTTGTAGTAAGTTTTTACAGAAATGTTGTAATATTGCAACATTGGGCCAAATGGGGAGCAGCATTTCCTGTATTTTTACTCATTGTCTGACAACAATACAAAACTATGGATTCATTTGAAGGGTTTTGCTTTTATCCCATAATAGTACAGCATGAAAAATAATCTTAGTCATGTTGTCATGAATAGTTTTTAAAAATGTATTCCAGCAAAGAGAACTTTTTATTTACAATGATAGTCCAATAAACAGTTCCTGTCCTCTGAAAAACAGAGGCGAACATCGCACTTGCTACACTGGGTATTCATATACGCTTTACTGCAATGTCTGCAGTGCCCTCTCTTGACCTTCTGGGGGAAATGTCCAGTGAGGTCCTTGCACGCATCGAGTGGGGGGTGTGCACATGATTTCTTGGAGGGACCATTTGGACTCCCATCATCTGAGTATGGTCTCTTCATAGCAGTCAAAGGACTCACTGCTGCATCGGGGTTCCCATCGGATGTCCTCTTTTTGGAGTTGTGAGTGTTGTGACCATCTGATCTGAAAAGAGAAAAATCAATATTAATATTAATAATCAATTCATGCACATGTCAAAAATGCATGCAGATATCGCAAAACATGACAAATAGCAGAAATAGATTCTTACCAGGATGAGAAAGGACGCTAGCTGTTCCTGGAACTTTCTCATGTTTAGCATCTCCTTCTTTGGCATCATGAGAGCCTGACAGTGCCGTTTGTAGAGGTGCCAGGCCTTGACCACGGCGAGGGTGATGGTGTGCCAGAAGATGTACATGTACCAATGCCAGGATTTCAGGGTGAACTTATATTTTGCTGTAAATTACACCTCCCATGTATGTGTTGTAGGTAGCCACAATATAAGTTCTTTCAGTGTAAATGTAGGTTTTGTGGATTTGTCCCAGCGCTGAATCTCCTGCACAGGTTCTGGTCCAGTGAAGGATGAAACAAGTGTGACTGCCCTGTCGTCATACCATTTCACAGCGCAGATGTTGTGTGTCCCCTCCACTCTGCAGTCAAAGCTTCCTCTACCCTTCTTCTTCAAGCTCTTCTCATCTTCAAGGTTGCATTTGGGGAGGCGCACCTGCCTGGCTGTACCCACATAATGGATTCCATGCTCAAGGAGCTTCACTACCAGTGGAACAGAGGTGAAGTAGTTGTCTGCGTAGATCTTGTAGTTCTCACCCTTTGGGAGTGTGGAGGCAAGCTTCAATACAACATCACCTGACAATCAAAGTTCAGATTGGATGCGTATTCCATTCTTGCTGCCCTGGTAAACATCAAAATAAAGCATCATGCCAGAGAGTCCAGCTTTCATCCATACTTTGAACCCCCATGGGTGTGGCTTGCCTCGCATATACAGCTTGATGCTGCTGAACTTCCCTTGAAAGCTGTGGTAACTTCTTATAAATTAACCACACTAATACTGATGCCGAGCTTGTATTTTATGTAAGACAAAACACCCAAAACATACAGGTAACAAACTCTGAGGGAAAACTACTAATACAACTTGCCAACAGAGCATCTGGGCTTATCATAAAGTTGTGAGATCTACACTGTTCAGGATAATACAGATTCCTACATTCTATAGTCCTCGGGCGCCACCTATTGGTAACCATTACAATTGCCCATATTAACATCATTACAACCAAAGGAATCATAATTTAGTCCACAGAATTGTGCTCTTCTGGTACCACCTGCAGGCATTTATCCCTGAATGATTCAAGCCATGGTCTGAGTTTCCAGAGTTTGTCCCTCTTTCCAATGTCTGACACTGTCAAATTTTTCACAAAATAAAATTTTGTCAACAGAGATTGGAATCTGTTGCGTGGCATCACATCAGCAATAAGGGGATGCCATGTTTCTGTATCCCAGTACATACGGCTTCCAGACATTTGTACAAAGCCCATCCTTAGGTACATGCCCAACATTTTCTGTATTTCCTTTGTATTAGTGTTAACAGATCTTACCTCATTTTGAATACTGTACTCATTTTTACTTGTAGCCACAGCTTGAATTATGTCCTCTGACACAAACCTTTGGAAGTATTTTAGTGGTGTGTGGAGGAAAGTTAGATCGCCTGTGACAGGTGGACCAGAAAAATCGGAATTGGGACTGATAAAATCCTTTTTGTTGCGAACGATATCTGCCATGGGGAATGATGCGTTCATTTTCTTGGGGCTCAATGTCCCCATTGGCTGGGCAGTCAGAGGGCTGTTGCTTTGTCCACACAGGGATCATTGTCTGACTCCTTGTCACTCGCATAAGTGTCATGAAAGGGTCCGTCCACATCACTCTCTCCATCTTGGATGATTGCAATGACATCCTGCACACTGTACCGAGGATGGTAAATGGTAAATGGCATGTACTTATATAGCGCCTTCATTCAAGTTAGGAGACTTGACCAAAGCGCTTTACACTACATTCATTCACCCGTTCACGCACACACTCACACACTGAGTGTGGACCTTCCTTGCTGCTGGCATTCTGAAATAGAAAATATAAAATTGAAGCAAATGTAAATAAAAATAGTACACATACTTAGATTCTAGATAGCCTGCAGGAAAAGTGGAGATATTGATTTTAATTTGAAGTTTTTACACATTGCACTGAAGTAACCTATTTACACATTTCATTGGTCACACAATACTGTGTGGCCGAACAATTCTAAACTCTGATTATCAAAATAGGAATGCAAGTAGCCTCCAACTTACAGCCACACCTCATAATCCTGAACCTTAACACCTGTTCCAGAGCAATAACCCTAATCCTGCACCTAACCACCTGCTTTGACTATGAATTGATTGGAACATTTTCTTATCAACATCCAAGACAAAGGGCAGACATGCACAACATGTCTTGTACTGATGACTCATGTGTGGTTCAGGGTTGGTTTGACTACCACGTTCACCCAATGTTGTAATATTGCAACAATTACAAAACAAGCTCTAGATAAAATGTAGGGCACATTTTCCACAATAACTACATATTTACATGTTGTAGACACTGTGATAAACACAGAAAAAATATGCAAAGTCTTCAATTAGATAAATACAGTCCAGTAAATCGAGGATGATCTGGAGGTTGTGTGACTTCTCTACCTGAGAGCAGGCCTTGTATACAAATGTAGGATGCAATAGCTTTGTGAGACCAAACAACAGGACCCAATGAGGATGTTAATACAGTTGAACAAAATAAAAAAAAGTTTTTTTTGGGATGACAGAAAAGTGTTGTAATTCTTCAACAGTCTTTCTGCTGAGTAACTCTCAATTAGCAGATTTTCCATCTCTGAACCTTTAAAATTTCCCTTCATCATCTTCAAATCTGTTTCCATGAATGAAAACATGTTCTGACAACGTGGGAAATAAATCGGCGCCTTATATGGCATTAATGTGGTGGTAATTATGCAGATTTTTAAGTATCAGAACAACCTTCACTGACACTCAGGTGGACTGCAGAAAGTTTGCATTTAGTATCATTACTGACCCTAAGACTGACCCTACTGACCCTAATCTGATGTGTGGTGTTTCTAACAGCCCCACAGTAGGAGTCAAAGGAAAATGAATTTATAAAAAATATGAAAATGTTGCAGGATGCCTAATGGTGAAAAAATAAGCTTGTACATCCGTAAACACTAAGTGATTTTGATAAAGCTGTGCATGTCGTTCAGGTTTTATGACTCTGGCAAACTTACAGTTGCCTCTTTGCATTGGACAGCTCAGGCTTTTTCAGCTTTTGTTTACTGCAGCTTAATGTTCAGAGCAAACAAAGCTGCCGTTTAACTTGATGTATTTCCTTTGCTTTGGTTTTGTTTATTGCAGCTTCCGAGGTGAAACCCTTCAGAGGGTCCCTTCCATCAGCATCCCAGATTTAGATCAGCCATAAACAATGCATTATGATACACAGTTTGTTAATGTTCTCATCCAAATTGCAGGAAAAACAAACCCCAGGTGATGGAATAATCAGTATTTCAGCAGGATCAAAATTTGCAGAGATGGGGAGAAAAAAAAGTACAAAAAACACAATTGGATTTCTTTTTTTTGCAGTTCTTGTGGGAGCAGCTTGTTTCTGCAGGGCAGACAAGCTCCTCGTAGTAACACGGTGTGTTAAAAGTCTGAAACCATGGCAACATCAAACCTCAGACTGCAGCAAAAACATTCTGTTTCAAAATGAAGTCTGTGTTTTCATGTAACAGAAAAGATGTGGCTGTTTCTGTTACATGAAGAAGCTGAACATTCAACTGAGTTTTTGGAAACCAAAATAGTTTTAATAAAAATAATCACTTTATTTTTACTCATTAGGAAGTATGCTCAGTTTTGTAAAAGCAAAGCTGAGTAGCAGTAACACAGTTGACATTAGCTGCAGTATTTTATTGTTTGCTTTGCTTTCCAACTTGAAAGGGTTCAGTTTTAGCCTCAGGAAGGGCAGCATCCTCATAAGACAAAGTTATGTTCACTCTGAACATCATTGTTGGTGATAATAATTCATAACCCTAAACGTGACAATTAAAGAAGCTGGAAAGTCAGAACAAAAAAAAGACTTGCTGGGAATCTGAGGGTTCCTCTCAGTATCTCAGGTGTCTGTAGAACTGCGCATTTCTGGACTGAGATCTCTGATGTTTCTCCGGGTCTCTATTGGAGCCTCTATTTCTTTTTTTAACAGTGTCCTGTCTGGCGATGTGGCAATAAGAATAATTGTCTTGATGCCAAAAAGAGCCCAACAGATTTTACTTTCACAAGTGGAGAAGTACGGCTATCACCATAGTGTTCCGCCTGATCATGCATATAAATAGCTTTATTTAGGGTGACCAAACGTCTGTATTTCCCGGGACATATCCGTATTTCACATCCTGTTCCGGGCGTCCCAGGTTTTTTTTAGAAAGTGAGGAAATGTCCTGATTTTTTCGACGCTGCGTGTCACATAATCCCTGAGCCGTGTCAGTGCGGGCAGCCCTGCTCTTAATCAGAGGCTCTGTTCGAAAACCTGGGCTGCATCCTCCAAGGACGCGGTCTACCTAGACTGGATCCTTCGAAGTCCTTGAAAATAAGGAGGCCGGAAGAGTTTTGGCTGTAAATTCGAACAGGTCCACCCTTCGGCGGGTTTTACCGCCGTATGCTCTGTTGCTTAGCAACCGTGAAAGTTGACACACAAAGCAGGAAAAGAATGAATACCGAGGTTTTCAAAACTGTTTGTTTATTTATTTATTTTTTTAAAAGTTAAAGTGAACAAAGACTCACAAGAATCCAGAGTGGAATAAAGGTTCCAACCACCGGGAGCAGGAACAAATCAAATCAAATGTAATGATAGAAACCTTAGTCATTTAAATAACCTGCTGCTGTCATTCTGCACATCTCTGATGTTTCTGCTATTTTCAAATATTCATTACTGTAAAAATGTCCATAGCTGCATATTGGTTATTAATTCTCCAGTTTTATATTGTTAAAACACTTTACAGAATTGTATTGTTTATATTTTAACTCTTCCCTATTATTTTATTCTTATACATTTTTCTAAGGTCCATATTTGTGTGACAATTTTCAATAATCTTTCTGCTGCTGTAAATTTGCCCATTGTGGGACAATAAAGGGATTTTCTATTCCATAAAAGGGTTAGAAATATATAAGTAAATCTAAACAATGTATGTTCAAAATATATCTGCAAAATCTCTAATATTCAAAATCAAAAAATACTTAGTTAAGCATATTGTGCAAAACAGCAATAAAAAAATTAAACTCCTATCAGATTTATAGTCCCCCCCACCCTGCAGATATATTAGAATCTGTCCTTAAATTCCAGTCAAACTCATTTACACAGTAACAGATTAAAACCTTTAGATAAATCAAACATTACCGCCACATATCTGACTCAATAACCATTAAAACAACTATTTTCATTCATTTCAGACGGAACTATTCACAGAGTTGTATTATATTAAACTGAACTTCCAATTTTCACCACTGTTCGGGGCCAAGTAACATTTCCTCTGATCACGGAGCAAATCCCAATGATGAGACATTATTTCTTTCATTGTGCTATTTATTCATTACAGGAATTGTTAAGCATTTTTAATAAATACATTTTGAATAAAATTATTGTTTGTCATTGGAGTTATTGCTGTTGACTTTTACTGAAAATAATTTTTAATAAATCAACTGTAAATATAATGTTATTGTAGGATTACGTAGGCCTATATTAAGTGAGTGCATGCCACAGACATCTCTATGCATGTGAACAGAGATCCCCCCCCACCCCCCAAGGTGTCCTGGTTTTCCCAAATGAAAATATGGTCACCCTACTTTATTATAATTATGCAGGGAGTTTTACAGATTATATGGACACTGCAATGTAAGCAGAACAGGAAAGGAAAAACAGGAAAAAGGAGAAAAGATGAAAGAAAAAGGAGATAAAAGGGAGATAATGATAAAACATCTTCAGTCTGCTTCATCACCTGCAAAGAGAATTAAAAGGAACAGAACCACCAACGGATATAGTATAAGATATACAATAAAGTAACACCTAGATGCTATCGCTGAAGTATCAGTAGTATTATTTAATGTGACATGTACTCTGTGGTACCTGAAGATCAGAATATGGGCTTTCTGTGTGGAAGTGAATCTCTGAGTACCTGGAACCAAGCACCTGTAGTTGATTGTGAGGGTGCACTACTGCATGTAAAGTTTATCCAAAGAAAAAATGCTCAATAGTGGTTGTGAAGAGCCAAAGAGGCAACCCCCCCCCCCCCCAGAGCACCAAGGCAAAGAGCCCCAAATGCCCAAAAAGACCCCAAGAGCAAAGGTGCCCAGGAGGGGCCAACCCAGGAAATCCAACCCCCACCAAGGGAGGAGGAAAAACGACCCCAAGGAAATCCCCCAGCCACAGAAATGCCGGAGCCCCCGGGAGCCGCGGGGATGAGTCCGTGGGCTCTGCCGGCAGCCAGCCACCCCGAAGTGGATCCGGCCATTGGCCCCAGGGACCGAGGCCCCAGGGATGCCCCATCCCTCGGCGGGAGCCCCGGCCGGGCCCCGGTGGGCCAAGCCCTGTGGAAAACCTATCAGGAATCATCCAGTACTCGCACGGGCATCCGCTCCAAAACGCCGAGCTCTGCCAGTGCACCGGGAGGGGAGCGGTGACACCGCCACACCAACCCATCTCATTCCTGCTTGTGAGGATGCAGGCAGCAGCGTCTGGATCTGCTGCAGGTCTCTGACGGACTTTTTAGGCAAACCTATGAAGACACTGCTGCAGTGATCAATTCTACTAAAGATAAATGCATGAATGAGTTTTTCTAGGTCCTGCTGGACATTAGTCCTTTAATCCTGGAAATGTTCTTCAGGTGATCAAAGGCGGACTTAGTAACTGCCCTTTCTGAGCCTCTGAAGGTTCTTGAAGCAGCATGTTACTGAGCGTTTTATTTCTATTAGTGCAGAATCCGGCTGGCTCACTGCATTAAAGAGCAACTGGCTAAACCTGTGGTTTGGGTCCGTCCTTCATCAGAACACAATGCAGAGCACAACAAAGTTAATTGGTGTCATAATTAAGGAGTGTTTAGGACACAGACATATTAGACTGGTTACATAAGCATCTAACCAACGATCCATTGGGTTCATAGTGACCTGGCATCATTGGGATGTAAAGCTGTGTGTCTTCTGCATAGCTATCCTAACTGACCCTTTTTTTTTGTTGCTATAATCAGAGCCAAGGGGAACAGGTAGATGTTGAATAGGAGTGGCCCCAGAATGGAGCCTTGAGGAACCCCACATTGTCATAATGCTAGCTCTTGGACTCTTAAGTAGGCACACAAACAGAAAGAAGCAGATTTAAAACTGTGTTTTTTCAGGGACATGCAAGGAGAGCAGAGTATGGAAAGAACTGTGGGAGCCAGGACTGATAGGGGCACTGGACGGGAAAACAAGTTGTTAAATGGGGATGTATGGATTATGGAAAGTTGCTTAAAGTAGTTTAAGTCAGCTTACAGTGAGTAGGAGTCCATGTCTTAGCTGGTTGGAAGTAGATATTGGGGTTTGAGAGTGGAGACACTGGTCTTTCAGTTTGTTTGGACATGAGGCTGGACAGGTTTGAGCCAGGGGTTCTGAAGGTCTAGTTGGTGCCTGAGGAAGGAGCAGGACAGAAGCCTCTGGGAAGGTATACCCGACAGAAGTCTTTTCCAAAGCTGATCTGGAAGCAGAGACTAAAATCAGGTTTTAGACAGAGAAGAGCTAACAGGAGGGAAAAAACTAAATGCAGAAATTTCTCTAAGTTGGCTGCTTACCACTCTCAGTACAATAACCATCTGCCGTCTACTTAAGGGAGACTGATCCATTTTAAAGGCCACCACTGATTGAGATAATGGAACCCAGCTGGACTCTATTAGCCTGCCACCCTGTGAGAGAAAAGGGAAAAGACACACAGCCACTCCAACGAGCTCTGGAAACCTGACACACATGGGATTTTTCTGGTGGTCGAAGAGTTGTGGTCTCTCACAGTATGAAGTGTGGGTGTTTTAAATTTTCAACACTGTTTGTTTGAAAAGAATGTATTCCTCCATCATTCCGCGGATAAAACGCCCTGAATTGATAACTTAAGTCAGTGTGAAATTGATCTATTCTTAACTATCAACATCCATGACTGCAGTGGAAGAGAATAATAACTGAAGTTTTACTTGAACAGAACCTTTCTGTTCACACTCCATCTCAATGTGAAGGTTTCCTGATAAACTGGAAGCACTGTGCAGCAACATCTAATGAAATTATCTGTCAACAACCTTTGGGTTAAGGCAGACATCCCCAACCTCGGTCCTCGAGGCCCGATATCCTGCAGGTTTTAGAGGTTTCCCTGCTTTAGCACAGCTGATTATAATGATTGCAGTAAACCAAAAGCCTGTTAATCAGTTTCATATAAAAACAGCTGTGCTGGGCAAGGAAAGCTCAAAAACCTGCAGGACATCGGGCCTTCAGGACCGAGGTTGGGGATGCCTGGGTTAAGGTTATATTAATAAAGTCATAGTAAGAGGAAATCTATTTAACGTAAAAGGCTGATGAAAGCTTGCAAAATGATTTTGCTCCTTTCTGTTTGTTTTTTTTATTTCCATTTTAAAAGCCAAAACAAACCAGTAGATCTTTTAGAGACCTAGTCTTAGCTTTGAAAAGCTATGTAAATAGAAAAAAAGGAGCAGTGAAGGAAAAAAGACATAAGAAAAGGTGGGGCAGGAATGCCAGGAATGATTTCAGGAGACAGAGTTGAAAAAATATCCAGAGCTGCAGTAGAAAAGATCAAAAGAGAAGGTGGAGAAGAGGCAGAGAGGATACCATTTACTCCACCAGGAATGTTATTAAGGTTGTTCAAAGTGATGTGCCCTGTAACCATAGCAACAAAGGATTGAGGTGTGTAGAAAAGCAACAATGTGATTCTCTGCCTGGGCATTGAAGGTTGGTAAGTGGAGAAGGAGTGAAGAGAATGAGTGCAACATCCCTCAAGGACCACAGAGAGGAGCAACAGCTGAACACAAGTCGCTTACAAGTTAAACCTGAGTGTAAAAACAATGAGTTTAAAACTCTGAACCAAATGCTCACAAGTATTTTCTTACTTGCAATAACCTCAAGCTTTATTTAAATTGGTGAATGGAATTGGTTCAATTAAAAGGACTTTTGGACCTTTGGATGAAAGTGGTCAAACATGCACTTCAAAAATCAATCTCTCCAAAACTGTTTAAGCATCATATTAACACAACCTCAGACATAAGCAAGAATTCATTTTGCTTAAAGGATCCATGAATATATTGCTGCAGCAGAGAAAAAGTAGGGGCTATAAGTAAATCATAATTTTGATCACATATAACAGATCTCATTAGCATCTATGCACATATGGAGGCTTTAGACAACAATTACTAAGCTAATAAATTACCAACAAGACATGTTCCAGCAGGTTATAACCTTATGAACCTGCTTTTAATCAGAGAGTTCCTCTTAAAGACTGCATCTAAGATGAACATGAGGATGTGCACTCTGGTACGGATGGACAGAGAATGTAGGGAAAAAAAGACATCCACCTGAATATGTAAAGACCTATGAGACCTTGCTTCCATTGGACTGCCTGCTGTACCTTCCAGAAATGAAATAAGCTGACAGAAAAGTAGGCTGAGTGAAGTAGACTCTGTTCTTTTTAGACAACTTTAAAAAATAATCACAGACTACCACAATTAAAACAGAACGAGTGATTTATTTTTTGAACCTAATAATCCCTACCACAGTATTGTTATGTTTTATAAACTATGCAAACACTACACGCTACTGGAAAAAACACACAGAATACATGAAAAAATCAGTAAATTTAAAAAAGTTCAAATGAGTTCTTGAGTCTTTGATAATGTTCAGTCTATTAGCTCAACTGTTATGATGCAATGTTCTGCAATGCAATGTAAGCAGTAGAAAAATATATATAGCAGACAGATGTGTTTGGTAACAGTCAGATCAATTAAGTTCCACTTAATCCAATAATGAACAATTAACAATGAACATAATGTATTGGATGTGACAAAACTGAGATGTTTATGAAAACCAGTGGTGATGTCGGAAGCACGACCCTTCTGTTGCCAGAGCAACCAACAGCTTAGCAGCTAACTCTTCTCAACCACAGCTAGCAAAAGCTAGCCAGCAGGCTACAAATACGCTATCAGCATTTAGGGGCAGCAAATATGACAAAGTGAGTTTGGACTGGAAGCTCATAGCTCAGGAGGAGGACAGGCAGCGACTCAGTGGTCTTCGGCTTGGAACTGCTTACAGCACAGAAAGGCACACCGGACACAGGATCTCTGGCCAGGTCATAACATCGGGTGCCAACTTGGTCGATTGACAGGCAAAGATTTGACAAAAACTTGTCGTAAGTTGTATCAGAACAGGCGTACCAGAACGCTGTGCTGTGTTTTCAGCAAAGAGCTCTTTCGAAGGAGGATTTAGTCCTTTTTGCCAGCAGACATGGACTACTGTTCCCCCGATTGCACCAAGAAATGCCCATGTAGAAAGAGGCATTTAAAAACTTCAGTTACATTTGCAGATAAGCCTGTCAAGATCAGCATATACTTAACTGTTGTATGACAATCAGACAGGTTAGCTGCTACATCAGGGTGTGAAGTAGCGAACACAAAAAGTGAGGCTGTCTGTATTTTAAAGCAGCTTAGCTTTAAATTCTGTTTACATCAGACTACATTTTTTTGTTTATTACATCACGCAAGTAGCCTAGTAGACTTCCTTCCACTCATAGTGTCAGATGTATGCAAATCTGACATCTTGTGCATGCGTGCTGACTAACCTTGACTGGTCTGACGTAGTATGCTGATCTGCCAGAACACCGGCATGGGCTTCGGATTATACGGCTTTCCTTTGTCTGCTTGGATCCTGTCCCCCGTCAGTTCTGCTGTCTTCACCATCAGCATTTGGGACATCTTGTTGGCATCTTATTAGTAGCCCACTAAACTAAATCCTATCATGTTTTCTGGGCACAGACTGAGCTAACAAACCCGGTTAGAGACTCACATGTTCATAATCTTCATCCACCAGATTTACACCAGGTCACTAACCTGTGTTTCCTTTCTGCAGAGGATCCTGCCTTAGATGCCTTGGCTGTCCACTGCAGATCCATTTTTAAATAAATGCTTTTTGGATTATCTGATTGTTCTCTCTGCCTTGAATACTGGGTCTCCTGTTCTGAGCCTTGAAATTTTATGAGTTAAAAACAAAAAGTTAGTTAGTAAGTTCCTCCAACGAATTCTGGTTCTCCTCCCAATAAGGACATACCTACGCCTGTAGAATAAGAAGAGACCAGTTTTGCATGTCACATGTAAACCGCCATAGAGTTTTCTAGATGTGAGTTACTCAGCTTAAGTAAGTCGACAAGTTGACTTTTTGTTGAATGCCGTACTTTAACAATTATCACATTAATATAATGATTTATGACCCAACACATGAATATAGTTTTGAGAGTCTGATTACATTTTTCTTTTAATGCTCTGTCAATGAGCAAATGGTTAACTTCCATGTCTTTAGATAAAAACAGAAAAAATGACTAAAGTTAAATATTATCATCATTGCAGATCATAGTATCAGATGATTAAATCATTGGTTTAATCTCATCTGACCTGGACTACTCTGCAGGAAAGCTGAAGAAGAATCCAGGGAGCACAAGTTGTCAGGGTTGGTTGTGGTTTAGAGGACCCAAATGCAGAGGCTGAGAGGCTCAGGTGATTTCTTGTGGATTTAATCAAAGGAAAAAGTTTAACAAAGACAGGAATCCAAAAGAAAAAAAAAACAACTAATAATGTAAAACAAAACAAGACCAATGGAGACATCTGGGGAAACCAAACACGAGGAGCCAGGGGGAGACGAGGTAGGCAGACAACAGCATGGGGGGACAGAAATGACAAGGAACCAACAAGGTGTGACAGCAGAGGGAGAGAATATATACAGTAGCTGACTGAGACAAAGGCAGGTCTAACGAGCAGATGAAGAGCAGGTGTGAGAGTAGACAATGAGGGAGCCAAAGGGGAAAGGAACACAAACATGGAGCAAAGTAAAGCACAACAGAAACAAGACCATGACACAAGTCAGCAGTTTAAGCAAAACAACTGCAAGTATAAAAAGTTTCTAAAAGAATTAATTTTTCAATTCAATTCAATTCAGTTTATTTATATAGCGCCAAATTCACAACACATGTCATCTCAAGGCACTTTACAGTTCAACCAGATCATACAGTCAAATTGATACAAAGTTTTCTATCTAAGGAAAACCAGTTGATTGCATCGACTCATTGACTCAAATACAATCCCCCACACTAAGCATGCTTGTAGCGACAGTGGAGAGGAAAAACTCCCTTTTAACAGGAAGAAACCTCCAGCAGAACCAGGCTCAGTGTGAGCGGCCATCTGCCGAGGCCGACTGGGGTTCAAGGAGACAGAAGCAGAGATACAAAAAGCAGCTGTAAAAGGCGGCCCCGTCCAGGAAACACACAGCCAGGCAGACGAGCTCCAAGGCAGCTCCCATGCCAGAGGACGAAGAGAGCACATCCACTCAGTCACGGCCAGAGAAACAGGACCACACTGGAAAACAGGCCGATCTCCAACATCTATAAACAAGGGTGTTGATGGAAGCAGCACAGCTGATGTTTCTTTCCAGGATGACGTCACAGCCAAACAGGAACAGACGAGGCAAAGCTACTCTGAGGAAAAGCAGAGAGAGCAGAAGGTTAGAGATTGAACTAACAGATTCTGCAGAATAGGAGAACAGAGAGAGAATGAAGCAGAATGATGAAATGGGGGTCCCTATGTCCTCCAAAAGTCTAAGCCTATAGCAGCATAACTATAGAGATAGCTCAGGATAACCTGAGCCACCCTAACTATAAGCTTTATCAAAAAGGAGAGTTTTAAGCCTAGCCTTAAAAGTAGACAGGGTGTCTGCCTCACGGACTAAAACTGGTAGTTGGTTCCACAGGAGAGGAGCCTGATAACTAAAAGATCTGCCTCCCATTCTACTTTTAGAAATTCTAGGAACCACTAGTAAACCTGCAGATTGAGAGCGAAGTGCTCTTTTAGGAACATAAGGAACAATCAGATCTCTGATATAAGATGGTGCTTGGCCATTTAAGGCTTTATATGTGAGAAGGAGGATTTTAAATTCTATTCTTGATTTAACAGGAAGCCAATGAAGAGAAGCCAGGATAGGCGAGATATGATCTCTCTTTTTAATTTTCATTAGAACTCTGGCTGCAGCATTTTGGATCAGCTGAAGGCTTTAACTACAGTTTGTGGACTTCCTGATAGTAAAGAATTACAATAGTCCAGCCTTGAAGTAACAAATGCATGGACTAGTTTCTCAGCATCACCCCTGGACAGGATATTTCTAATTTTTGCAATGTTCCTCAGATGAAAGAAGGAAATTCTAGAAACCTCTTTGATATGGGATTTAAATGACAGGTCCTGATCAAAAATAACACCAAGATTTTTTACTTTATTATCTGAAATCAGTTTAATCCCATCCAAATGAAGTGACTGACTAATCAGTTTCTTTTTCAGAGACTCTGGTCCAAAGACTATAACTTCTGTTTTATCTGCATTCAGAAGCAGAAAGTTAAGAGTCATCCAGGTTTTTATGTCTTCAAGACATGCCTGTAATCTATGTAATGGGTTAGCTTCATCTGGATTTATAGACAGATATAGCTGGGTATCATCAGCATAACAGTGGAAATTAATCCCATGCTGTCTAATAATTCTACCAATTGGGAGCATGTATAAAGTAAAGAGAATTGGTCCTAGCACTGATCCCTGTGGTACTTCACAGGTAACCTTTGAGCGTGTTGAAGAACTATCATTAACATGAACAAACTGAATTCGATCAGATAGATAAGATTTAAACCAGTCTAGTGCTGTTCCTTTAATTCCAACAAAATATTCAAGTCTTTCTAAAAGAATATTATGGTCAACTGTATCAAATGCAGCACTAAGATCCAACAGGACGAGCACAGATACAAGTCCATTATCTGAGGCCATGAGAATATCATTAGTGACTTTCACCAGAGCTGTTTCAGTGCTATGATGAGCTCTAAAGCCAGACTGAAACTCTTCAAAAAGTTCATTATGGTGGAAGTGATCGCAAACTTGTTTGGCAACTACTTTCTCAAGAATTTTGGATAAGAAAGGAAGATTGGATATAGGTCTATAATTGACCAAGTCATCTGGGTCAAGAGACGGTTTCTTAAGCAGAGGTTTAATTACAGCAACCTTAAAAGCTTTAGGTACATATCCCTGTAACAGAGATAGATTAATCACTTAGACTTAGAGACTTAGACTTAGACTTCTTTATTTGTCATTTTGTATGCACAGGGTGCATACAGAACGAAATTGCGTTACATACAGCTTATGAACGTTGCATTGATATTTCAAATGGCACGAGTTATAGAAAAATACAAAAAGTGCAGCAGTGGTCAAAGTGTGAACAGTGCAGAGGATAAGAGACAGTGTGCAAGTTGCAGTGGTTCAGTGCAAAATGGCATTTGTGCAAAAAATGCGTTATTGAAAAATACAATGAGATGAACAATTTAAAGGGCTAAAAGTTAAAAGTTCAGCAGCATTTGATGCCCGATAATGTGCAATAGGTGCAGAGTTCGGATTGTGGATCAAAGGTTCAACAGTCTGATGGCAGTGGGGAACACACATCTAGAATGGAGGAGGAGATCAAAGGGAATACCTCCTTAAATAACCTGGTTGGAACTGGATCTAACATACAAGTTGAAGGCTTAGATGAAGACAATAATTTTGCTAATTCAGAGAGTTCAACTGGATCAAAGCAGTCTAAACCCGGTTCAGATTCCATGACTACCTCAGGTACAATCGCGGATAGAGGAGTGCTTATGATCTTATTTTTAATAAGATCAATCTTATTTATAAAGAATCCCATAAAATCATTGCTGCTAAGAGCAGGTGGAATGGACGGTTCAACAGAGCTATGGCTCTGGGTGAGTTTGGCAACTGTATTAAAAAGAAATCTAGGATTATTCTTATTCTCCTCTATTAATGAGGAGAAGTATGCTGCTCTTGCTTTACAAAGGGTCCTCTTATACAGCAGTAAACCATTTTTCCAGACTAGGAAGGACTCTCGCAGGCCTGTGGAGCGATATTTTCTCTCCAGTTTCCTAGCATTTTGCTTCAAAGTACGCAGCTCTGCATTAAACCAAGGAGCAAGCTTTCTATTTTTAACGGTTTTCATTTTCAAAGGAGCTGCGTTGTCTAAGGCAATACGCAGAGAACTAGCAACCCCATCAACAAAATCATCAACCTGTGAAGGGGAATAAGCTAAGCTTTTGCACTCTGCAGCACTGCTCAGTGACACAGAGGAGAGAGAAAGTGAAGCAGATTCTTTAAAATTTTTAACTGCACTATCTGATAAAGATCTACTAAAATTGAACCTTCTTTTGGGGGAGGAGAACTCTGTTAAAGTAAACCTGAAGGTTATTAGAAAGTGGTCAGAGAGGACAGGGTTGTGAGGAAATACTGTTATTTCTTCACATTCTATGCCGTATGTCAGCACAAGATCCAAAGTATGAAGATGAGAATGCGTGGGACTATTCACATTTTGAACAAAGCCAACAGTGTCTAAGATAGCATTAAAGGCTGCTCTTAAGCTATCGCCTTCAATGTCAGCATGGATGTTAAAATCTCCCACTATGATGACCCTGTCAGTATTTAATACCAAATCAGAAAGGAACTCTGAAAACTCATCTAAAAATTCAGAGTAAGGACCTGGTGGACGATACAAAGTTACAAAAAGAAGAGGTTTTCTTGCCTTGAAATTTGGATCAGGGAAATTAAGGGTTAAATGTTCAAAAGAGTTGTAGGTATTAATTGTTTTGGGAGTAATCAGTAAGTCAGACTGGAAGATTGTTGCTACTCCTCCTCCTCGCCCAGAACTTCTGGGGATGTGAAAATTTAAATAGCTTGAAGGAGTTGCCTCATTTATGCTCACATAATCCTCTTGCTGCAGCCAGGTTTCTGTAAGGCAAAACAAGTCAATGTGATTATCACAAATCAAGTCATTAACTAGTAGACTTTTAGAGGAAAGCGATCTTATGTTAAACAGACCGCATTTAATTGTTTTAACTTTTTCCCCAATTGGAGTTATTTTGATTTTAATTAGATTATCATGATTTACTCCTTTGGGAATCTTTGCTAATTTATTAGATTTTGGTCGTGGGCAAGACACTGTCTGGATGGAGTAAAGAGTGGGTAACAGTAGAGAAGCTGCAGAGATGTGTGTTAAACTACAACTCTGCTTCCTGGTCTGCACCCTGGGTGGTCAGGGTTTTGGAGGACTAATAAATGTGGCCAGATTCCTAGAAAGAAGAGCTGCACCATCCAAAGTGGGATGGATGCCGTCTCTCCGAATCAGACCAGGCTTTCCCCAAAAGGATTGCCAATTATTAATGTAGCCCACGTTGTTTTCAGGACACCACCTAGACAACCAGCGGTTGAATGACGACATGCGGCTAAACATGTCATCACTGGTCAGATCAGGGAGGGGACCAGAGAAAATTACGGAGTCCGACATTTTTTTTGGCAAACTTACACACCGAAGCAACACTAATTTTAGTGACCTCCGATCGGCGTAACCGGGTGTCATTACCACCAGCGTGAATAACAATCTTACTGTATTTAACCTTATCCTTAGCCAGTAGTTTCAGGTAGGATTTGATGTCGCCCGTTCTGGCCCCCGGCAAACATTTGACTATGGTCCCTGGTGTCTCTAATGCCACGTTTCTGACTATGGAGCTGCCAATCACCAGAGTGGGCTTCTCAGTGGGTGTGTCACTGAGTGGGGAAAACCGGTTAGAAACGTGAACGGGTTGGTGGTGACCAGTGGGCAGAGATCCACGACTACGCTTTCTGCGTACAGTTACCCAATCGCCTGGCTGCTCAGGCACTTTTGGAGGACAGCTACGTGGGGGGCCTACTTTAACTCCTGGATGTTCAACAGCCTGAAGCCTGGATTCTAACTCTGACACCCTCGCCTCCAAAGCTACAAAAATACTACACTTATTACACATCCCATTATCACTAAAGGAGGCAGAGGAATAACTGAACATCTGACACAGAGAGCAGGAGAGAGGAGAGGAAGAAGAAAGAGTTGGAAAAGAGTCAAGGGAGGGAGAGAGAGAAGCCATAGCAATGCTAAGCTAGCGCTAGCCTAGGCTAGCTACTCCTTGCTATCAGAAATAAAACCGTGTGAAACTGACAAGTGCTCAGTAGAAAAGTGCAGCAGAAGGTGCTATGTTTTAAAGTAGTCAGTTAGAGTTACTTAGATACAGAGATATCACAGAGAAAATAACTTAACTTCAGATGGAGTTCCTCTGAACAGCTGCACACTCAGTTAATCCAAACAGGAAGTGAACAATGATATTACAATGATATGAATTATGCCCCAAACATTTAACTTACTCAGTGCACAAAAAGATGGCAAGGAGAGATGGAGGCTTCTGAGCATGGTCGAAGACACAGTGAGGGATCAAAGAGGAAGCAGTCATGATTGGTTCTGAATCAAACCCACATACAGAACACTACCAGGAGACAGATGAAAAGTTTAACAGAGTTTATTAAATGTTTGCACAAAATAAGACTGCGTTCAGGAAACAGGTCCAGGGCTGGATTCTCAGGCATCTGCAGAGATGACAGTTTGGTTAACCAGGAGGATTGGAAACGTTGTTAGTTTTCAGATGTTTGCAGACTATACCTTAGAGAGTTTCGGGCTTTCTTCTCAGAGGGGGGGAACCGGTTGGGTCCAGAGACTGTTGGTTTGACAGAGTGCTCAGCAGGTGCAGCGTCTAACTTCTGACTGTTGGATAAGACCTTGGATTGAGGGGTTAGCTCTCCTTCTGAGAGCAGCAGGTGGATTCCAAAGTGAGGTCTTCAGGTTTGGCTCTCTAGGGCAGGTAGGCAGATTCAGGTTAAGCTCTCCCAGAGCTTCACACGAGAGACAGGTTTTCCTAGGAGTGACAAGACAAAGGCTGGTTAAAATTCAGTTTTCTCTAGGGGACAAAACTCAAAGACAAAAGGCTCAGGTTCGCTAACCAAACTTAGCTAACACTGCGGCATCGAAGAAAGGTCTGGCATCTGCTTAAGTAGAGGGTCCTCTAATGGGCTGACGAGCTCCAGGTGTGCTGGTGAGCTCCAGCCCAGAGAACCCACGGCACACTCTGCTGGGGAAAGGTGGAACAACTCCAGATCCCAACAGAAGCAGTCAAAAGATGACAGCACAGAAAGCCCGATCAACCGGCAGGCAGCGGACCTGACAGAGAAAGAAAGAAGAGGCTGGAGCAGTTGGTTTCCTGGTTCAGTGACTATCATTCCCAAACAGAAGCAGCCCTGTGATGATAACAAGTAACAATTTGTAGGAGAAATGATTCATTGAGGTGCTTTAGGGAAAATTAAATTACCTGAGCTCCAGCAGAGGACAGACAAAGGCTCAACATAAAGACCCTCTTTTTATGGTTTTCTTTAAGCCTGTTTTTAACTAATTTTTGTGAGATGCTCAAAGGGATCACTATAAGGGGTCAGCAGCCATGGTTTGCAAGGGTAACCACTATCCCCCACCAAATGACCAACAAACTCTCCTGTAGTACATAGTGAATACCTAAAAATACATCAAACGGACAGGAACTGGTGAGTGGTATTGTGCTAATTTTTAGGCTATTTACCGCTGTAGTGTGTTGCTAAAGTAAAATTCATGGAATATTCTCAAATCCTGAAACATCCCAGGCCACTTTGCCTTAACATTAGATGTTACAGCTGTTGCCTTCATTCTGAGTCGCTCTGCCTCCGTTTCAGCCAGGTTATTGTTCCTGATGGCCGATTCAGTGCCAGTGATTAGTTCCACAATGGGTATTTCTTGTGGAGAAATGGCACAATTCAGGCCTTTACTCAGTACATCCGTCTGTGGTTTTGTCAGTGGTCTGTTAGACAGGTTTTTGACCCACTTGTCTTCGACCTCGATGTTGGAGTCTTCCTCCTAAATCATGTTGCTTTCTTGTTTAAACACTGCTTTCTGTTGTTATTTTTTGAATTTAGCGTTTTGTCTTTCTTTTGTTTTTTGATGTTGTGAAAGCTTGACCTTATTAACAAACATCACAACTTCTTCAAACAAGGTTTTGGGGAGAAGTTTGGATAGCTTCTGCCTTGTCTGATCTATTTTGTGCGAGAGAGCTGCAATTGTGAACCAACTTTAAACAGAAGTGGTGGACTCAGATTCCAGCTTCCAAAAACTTGCCCCAGGCTCACACCGACTCCGGTCTTACCATTGCGGTGCGGTGGGTGCGGCGCCGCAGTGATTCCTAGTCATTAGAAAGACGTAAACCTCTCTAACTGGCTGCTGAGCTGTCCGGCTGCGGTTACCGAGACACTCCGGCGCTGCAGAAAATTCAGCAAGAAAGCTATCCTTGCGGCGTGCCGGAGCCCTCCGCAACAAGCTCTCGCAAATATCCTTATTTGGGCCGTGTTATCGCGTGAAGTTACGTCAACTCAAGTGAACTTCTGTTCTCGCGAGTTAAATCTCCGGACCTGTTGCCGGAGCCGCAGAGCCGCACTGCAAAAGGGCGGTGTGAGAGGGGGTGTGCGGGAGTTGCGGTCTCCGCCGGCTCGGTAACGCACCGGAGCCAGTGTGAGCAAGGGGTTACAATTCAGTCATAGACATGATCCCTTCCAGATATCACCACACCCCACACCCTATCACAGAGGAACAAAGTACCTCCCCTATTCAGCCGGTGAACAATACCTCCTTAACAACCGACCCTTAACAATCATAGACAGGTTTCAGGTATTACAGGAGACAATTCAATTCAATTCAGTTTATTTATATGGCATCAAATTCACAACACATGTCATCTCAAGGCACTTTACAGTTCAACCAGATCATACAATCAAATCGATACAAAGTTTTCTATCTAAGGAAAACCAGTTGATTGCATTGAGTCATTGACTCAAATACAATCCCTCACACTAAGCATGCTTGTAGCGACAGTGGAGAGGAAAAACTCCCTTTTAACAGGAAGAAACCTCCAGCAGAACCAGGCTCAGTGTGAGCGGCCATCTGCCGAGGCCGACTGGGGTTCAAGGAGACAGAAACAGAGATACAAAAAGCAGCTGTAAAAGGCGGCCCCGTCCAGGAAACACACAGCCAGGCAGACGAGCTCCAAGGCAGCTCCCATGCCAGAGGACGAAGAGAGCACATCCACTCAGTCACGGCCAGAGAAACAGGACCACACTGGAAAACAGGCCGATCTCCAACATCTATAAACAAGGGTGTTGATGGAAGCAGCACAGCTGATGTTTCTTTCCAGGATGACGTCACAGCCAAACAGGAACAGACGAGGCAAAGCTACTCTGAGGAAAAGCAGAGAGAGCAGAAGGTTAGAGATTGAACTAACAGATTCTGCAGAATAGGAGAACAGAGAGAGAATGAAGCAGAATGATGAAATGGGGGTCCCTATGTCCTCCAAAAGTCTAAGCCTATAGCAGCATAACTATAGAGATAGCTCAGGATAACCTGAGCCACCCTAACTATAAGCTTTATCAAAAAGGAAAGTTTTAAGCCTAGCCTTAAAAGTAGACAGGGTGTCTGCCTCACGGACTAAAACTGGTAGTTGGTTCCACAGGAGAGGAGCCTGATAACTAAAAGATCTGCCTCCCATTCTACTTTTAGAAATTCTAGGAACCACTAGTAAACCTGCAGATTGAGAGCGAAGTGCTCTGTTAGGAACATAAGGAACAATCAGATCTCTGATATCAGATGGAGCTTGGCCATTTAAGGCTTTATATGTGAGAAGGAGGATTTTAAATTCTATTCTTGATTTAACAGGAAGCCAATGAAGAAAAGCCAGGATAGGAGAGATATGATCTCTCTTTTTAATTTTCATTAGAACTCTGGCTGCAGCATTTTGGATCAGCTGAAGGCTTTTAACTACAGTTTGTGGACTTCCTGATAGTAAAGAATTACAATAGTCCAGCCTTGAAGTAACAAATGCATGGACTAGTTTCTCAGCATCACCCCTGGACAGGAGATTGCTCATTTTTGCAATGTTCCTCAGATGAAAGAAGGAAATTCTAGAAACCTCTTTGATCTGGGATTTAAATGACAGGTCCTGATCAAAAACAACACCAAGATTTTTTACTTTATTATCTGAAATCAGTTTAATCCCATCCAAATGAAGTGACTGACTAATCAGCTTCTTTTGGACTCTGGTCCAAAGACTATAACTTCTGTTTTGTCTGCATTCAGAAGCAGAAAGTAAATGACAATCCCCTCCTTTAACGACCGACCTTCCGAATCATAGACAGGTTTCAGATATTACAGGCTAACAATGGAACCAAACGACCCACTCATCGGTTTCCATTTGCATGTTTCCAAGCAATACAAGGCCTTGTCTCTATAAAGACTCAAACTCACTGCGGATCCAGACATTTGAATTGAGAAATCTTCCTGGAGGGGAAGCGAAATGTCTTCAAACCTTGGAAAACAAGTCCAGTGGATTGTTTTTTAAACTTTTACGGAATCATTTTATTTTGTTTCTCTTACTATAAGGGCAGTGCCTTTTATGGCAACAGACCTCAGACACCCAGTCTCCCAGTGTATATTGTCTGTGTGTTTTGGCTTTTCTTGGATGGGCCGTACCAAAACTGAAATTTCAACCTACTGTAGTGCCACTTGATGCTGGGTGACAAAAAATAAAGAAATCTCAAATCTTGAATAAGTTAGGGATTCTCATAATACGATTTGTTAAAGCAACTTCATGAGTTAAAAGGAGCTATTCAAAAGCTAGCTTCTGTGATTCATTTAAATGCATTTGGTAGCTTAGCATTTTAAAAAGGGGGTTGCTGTATTTCTGTGCATTTCCAATTATGCATACTCAATTGTTTCATTACAGTTTCACACCTGCTGTCATGATGGGTTATGGAACCTTGCCCATATGCAGAACACTCAGAGGCAGGAGAAAAGTTCAAAGGTTTATTATAGGAATGTGAAATAATAATACAGGTCCTGGGTTAGGGAGACTGATCTGGATAGGTTCACCCCTGATCAGGAGATGAGCAGAGCTGCAGAGAGGGGGGGGGGACCTTTGTGGATCCAGAGGCAGTTGGCAGACCGAGGGTTGAGGGCTAGCAGAGGTTGAGCTGAGTGCAGGCTGGAGGAGAACTGAGAGCTTTGGCTGAGGCAGTCTGCATGCTGGCGGGCAGGTTCCAGGTTGGGAACACAGTGCTGGCCGGAGGAGAACTGAGAGCAGGCGAGGCCCTCTAATGCGGCGGCGGTTTTCCGGTGGGCCACTTCCTCTTTAGAGCTGGGGAGAGACCTCAATGCAGACGGCGATTCCCCTTGGCTCCCTTCCTCCCTTTGGGGCTGGGCAGGACG
>NW_024038051.1:0-96857 GCF_016077235.1 Cyprinodon tularosa
TGGAGATTGGCCAATCACCAGTCTTGGATTGTGTATCTCAGCAAGAGAGAGACCAAATACACATATTTCACTTTTTTTGTTGAACAAAAAGGTATTGATGAAAGAATTATGTTAAAACTGTTATAATCAGATTGTAAAATGTTTTTGTTGTCTGACTTTTTTGTTAACTTAAAACTGCATTTTTGGCACTTTTTTTTGTTGAACAAAGGTCTTTATGAAAGTATGTTTCAATTATGTTTGTTAATCAGATTGTGTTCACAATATAAAACATGTTCTTCATAAAAGTTGTTGTTATTGAGGCCTTTAATGAGAGATGAGGACAAAATACACTCAACATCACAGTTTTCAATAGAATAAGTGAATTGTTGACTGGAGGAGGAATATTTTTTGCTCAATTTATGTAAAGAGCACATGAGTCTTATAGTTTTCATTTTGGCTGTACAGATAACGGTACTCGCTGAACATATATATCTGGGGTTTTAAAGAAGATTCCAAGGAATTTCAATTTGCACAGACTTATTATTATTAATAATATTATTCTAATGCCAGAATTAATAATAAACAATAAAGACTTTGTGGCATTTTGACTTAGTAATATAATTACATTAGTTGTGTTACCACCACCACGCCACTAGAGGCAGTAGAAGGCCCAAAAAGATGTGACTAAGTTGCAGATTTAGAAGAATGCCGGAAACTACAGAATTTGCTTAAAACTGTGAGCTGTGTCATTACCCGATCCGTACCGGAAGCACGATCCGTACCATCAGCTCATTTGCGCGTGCGCAAATGAGCTGATGGTACGGATCGGGTAATGACAGGGCTAACGTTAGCCCTGTCATTACCCGATCCGTACCGGAAGCACGATCCGTACCATCAGCTCATTTGCGCGTGCGCAAACAGAATAACTTCCGGTGGCCTTTTTCTTACTTTTTTATTCTTTTGTATTTTTTAGAGGCATGGGTTTCTTTTTGTATATCTTTGTATTTTCGTCAATATTACATTTTCTAAAAATAAAAAAACAGAAATACATAAAAAAGTTCAATCGCCTTGTGATAGTTACTTTGACTGCTCTGAGCATGCGCAAATATACGTCACACAGCGTATATATTTAAATTTGTTTAAATATTCGATCTACTCTGTTCTTAACTATGCACTCCAGCAGTACTGATCGCACAATGGATTCATTTGCTACCTTTCGTGACCTGCAGTTTTTCATTGATAAGGGAACATTTCCCGAAAATTTGGATTTTTATTCCAGAAAAATGACGTCAAGCAATACAATGGATTGAATTTAAAAAGCATCCATTTCTTCCAGAAAAGTCTTCAATATTGTCTTTACGATGTAGTTTAGTATTCTTTAATTATTTAAGGATATAAATAAAGTTTTTTCAGTACCGTAATTACATTATTTTTTGGCGACCCGGAAGTTTTTCTGTTCGCGCAGGCGCAAATGAGCTGATGGTACGGATCGTGCTACCGGTGCGGATCGGGTAGCGACAAGCTGCGCTGAAGAAAATAAGAGAGAGGAGTTAAAAAACATACAAAGGGTGAAAATCATTCTTAAAATGAAATGAAGATGTATCGCAGATTAAAAAATACAATAAAATCCGGCCGCGGATCTATGGGAAATAGCGCTCCCTTCAGGGGGCCAGGATCCCTCGACCTTCTTAGCTGCCCTGACTAATGCCTAAAGAAAATACGAGGTAGAAATCTAAGCATTTTGAAAAAAGTATTTATTGAAACCACTGATATTGAAAGACCAACATTTTTGTAATATCTAGTGAAAAAAATGATCATACATGACCTACTTCAAGACTTTTTAATGGCGAAGAGAACAGGCAATAGCCACACGGACCAACGACATGAACCAACAGCATGGACCAACGACATCAACCACATATGCACCGAACCCATGTGCAACGTAGACATATGCAACATCTACATATACATGCAACATAGACCAACGACATAGACCAACGACACATAGCAACGACACATCTGCACATATGACTTCTTTTTATTTTTGATACAAATGGAACCCCATACTCTTCTACTCATTAAACTGTTATATCTTATGCTAATATCTTTATGTATTTTATTTAAATGTCTTCCTTTTTCTTCTAAATTCCGTCTCTTCTGCCATCCCTTATTTATTTTATCTTTAATAATTACTTTTATTTCTGCTCTTCTTAGCGGGACATCATATTCAATTTCTCCTACCTTAACTGCTTCTTTAGCTAACTCATCTACTTTTTCATTACCTAAAATTCCTTTGTGTGCTGGAACCCATGTGAATTGAATACTTATATTTTGTTGCCTTATACCATACATTAAATAACTGACTTCATCTAAAAGATCTTGACGGCTTTCAGATTTTCCACTTTTAAAACTAGTCAGGCAAGACATTGAATCTGAACAGATAACTACATTTCTAGGCTTCACCTCCAGCACCGCATGCGCCATCTTCTTCTTCTTCTTCTTGTCGGGTTTTATGGCGGTCGGTTTTATGCTGGAACCCACACAAATGTAACTATCAGCCCCATGTTTCGTATTCTGAACAGTGTATGATTTATTTCTAATAAAATGTCCATCCTACTATCGGTTTGGTTATTTTTTAAACTTAACAATGCAGAGCTTGAATCTGAACATATTATTGTTTTTAATGGTTTTATATCTTCTACCCATTGTAACGCTAATAATATTGCCAACATTTCTCCTGTGTATACTGATAATCCATCTGTAATCCGTTTTCCTATTTTTATATTGAATTCTGGTACTACAAATGCTATTCCTAGTTTCTCAGTTATTTTTGATGCATCGGTATAAATTTGAATATATTGATAATAACTGTCTAAATGTAACTGTACTAAATTGATATCTACCGTGTACGATTTATCTTGTTTCTTTTCCATTAGTGACATATCTACTGTTGCTTCTGGTAGAATCCAGGGAGGTATAATTGATATTGGTGTTGTTTGACTCATTTCTAAACTATTCATTTTAAATTTTTTTATTTTATTTTCAATTGTCCATCCAAAACTCCTCATTTCTTTCTTTTCTTTTTCCCAGCATGGATTTAAAATGTCCAAAGTTGGGTGATCCCCTTTATTTCCTTGTAAATTTAACCAGTAATTGATTTCTAATTTTGTTCTTCTTCAATCTAATGGCATTTCTCCCATTTCTATTTCTAATGCTGCTGTTGGTGTGGTTTTAAATGCTCCAGTACATAATCTTAGTGCCTGATGTTGGATAATGTCTAATTTGGTTAGATGTGTTTTAGCTGCTGAACCGTACACTAAACAACCAAAGTCTATGTTGGATCTTATCATACTTGTGTAAATCTGTTTTAGTGATTTCCTATCTGCTCCCCAGTCACTGCCAGCCAAACATCTCAAAATATTAAAGATTTTCTTACATTTATCAACAACTTTTTGTATATGTATATGCCATTTTAATTTTTCATCAAACCATAATCCTAAAAATTTTATACACTTTACCTGCTCTAACTCTTGTTTATATAATTTTAATTTTATTTCCTTGTTTATTTTTTTCTGAGTAAATAACATTACTTTTGCTTTATCAACTGAGAACTTAAATCCCCATTGCAACGCCCATTTCTCTATTTCAATAATAACCTTTTGTCATTCTTTAACAATAAAATCAACATTTTTCCCTCGTTTCCAAACAGCTCCATCATCTGCAAATAGTGAACACCCCATGTCTTTTTCAATATCTTTAAATACATCATTTATCATAATTGAGAACAATAGTGGACTTATAATACTCCCCTGTGGAGTTCCATTTTCTACTTTATATTTTCCTGAGGTAGTTTCTCCTATTCTAACTTGTATTTTCCTATCTGTTAAAAAGTCTTTAATCCATTTAAATATTCTCCCTTTAATACCAAACTTGTATAATTTAATTAATAATCCATCCACCCACATCATGTCATATGCCTTTTCTATATCAAAGAATACAGCCACTACACTTTCTTTATTTACTTGTGCTCTTCTAATTACGTGCTCTAAACAGAGCGTTGCGCATGCGCCATCAGGTAGTTCTTCTTCTTTTCTATCATGGCGGATCGCAAGCAACTTTAAGGTGTATACCGCCACCTACTGTTCATGAGTGTGTAGCAACACTGTTTTACATCTATTAAATTCTATTTTTTAATTTTGTATTCTGAAGATAAATAAATAATGCTTTCCTTAATCTATAAATATCTTTTATATTTCCTTTATTTCCTAATAATCCTTTAAGCCTCCATTCTTGGTCTGTCCTTTCAACTCTTCTTAATTTCTCCCTTTCAGGTTCAGAAGTTACACAGTTCATCAATACATGTTCTACATTTTCTATCTCTCCACATCCTTCACATTTATCATTATTTTTCCTCCCTATTAGCCTAAGTATAAATTGTCATTTAAATAAGTATGACCTACTCTTAATCTGATCATTATTATTTCTTCCCTTCGGTTTCTCTCATTAATATTTCTATTTAATACTGACTTTTGTACTTTATATAACCTTCTTCCTTTCTTATCTTCATTCCACCTTTTTTTTGTGCCATTTTTCAGTTTCTTTCCTCTTAATAAATGATTTTCCTTCCCCTTTCCCTAAAGGAATTGTAATTGTTATTGCCTCATCTAAAGCCCTTTTTGCTAATTTGTCTGCCTAATTATTTCCTTTTACCCCTTCATGTGCTGGAACCCAACAAAACCAAATATCAATGCCACTCCTGTATAATTTAAATAAACTGTGCTGAATTTCTAATACTAAATCTTTCTTATTATTTCCTTCTCCCTGAATACTTTCTAAAACTGCTTTGGAATCCGTGCAGACCACCACCCTGTCTGCTCTGACCTCCTCCACCCATTGGAAACTCAGTATAACTGCCACCATCTCTGCTGTGAAAACAGATAGTTGATCTGAAATTCTTTTAGAAATGTGTATTTTGAACTCTGGTACATATATTCCTATTCCCACACACCCTTTTAAATTCTTAGAACCATCAGAATATATTTTAAGGTAATTATAATATGAGTTTCTTAAATATATATCAGTCTGTATCCATATTTCGTTTAAATTCCAATCATTTTTCATTTTAATAAGTCTCATGTCTACATTTATCTCAGGAAATAGCACTAATTGGATTAAACTCTGCTATTTCCTTATCCTCTAATCCAAACTCTTTAATCAATTTGCTTATAAACCATCCAAATCCATTATTATGGCACTTTGAATATTCCCAACAAGTTTGTAGAATTGTTGAAGTTATATTTTCATCCAATATACTAAAGCTAATTTCCTTCTTCTCATTTCCAGTGGAGTTTCTCCAGTCTGGACTAAAAGAGCGTTGATAGGTGTTGTTTTCACTGCTCCTGTACAAATACGTAAAGCTCTACTCTGCAATCTATCTATCTATCCTTTGTATTGTTGTTTTAGCTGCTGCTCCATAAATAAAACTACAATAATCTATTATTGATCTGATGATAAATGTTTAATAATGACTGTCTATCTGCAGATCAGTTATTTCCAGCCACAGCCTTTAGGAGATTTATAACTTTCTAACATTTAGTTTCCAAGTTATCTATATGTATTTTCCATGTGTAAGAGCTATCTAACCATAGTCCTAGTTATTTAAATTCTGCAACCCCTTCCAGCGGCTGTCCATATAATGTTATTGTTCCTATATCAATATTTCTCTTATTTGTGAAAACCATGAAACAAGACTTGTTTGCTGATCATTTAAAGCCTCATTCATAAGAGCATTTTTCTACTTTATTAATTGCTTTCTTAATATTTCCTACTACATGTTTTATATTCCTTCCTCTCATCCATATGGCCCCATCATCTGCATATAATTCAGATTTAATACATTTATCAGTATCTGAAAAAATATCATTAATCATGATATTAAATAACATTGGACTTATTACACTACCTTGAGGAATCCCATTTTCCACATAAAAATGTTTTTAATAATCATCCCCAATCTTCACCCTTATTTTTCTATCCATCTAAAAATTTGCTATCCAATTAAACATCTTCCCAGCTATTCCCATCTGCTTTAGTTTTATAAGTAACCCTTCTCTCCATAATGAATCTTATGCTTTTTCTATATCAAAAAATACTACAATCATTATCTCCTTCATTTTTAAGGCTTTCTCTATATCATTACTGCGTCTAGTTAATGCATCCATTGTTGATCTCCCTGTTCTAAATCCTACGGAAGAGGATTAGGGCCACTGGAAATAAAAAAAAAAGGTAACTGATTTTTTAATTTTATTTTAGTTTAAAATGGGAAAAAAGTCAGAATTCTGAGATTAAAGTCAGAATTCTGAGAAAACAGTCAGAACTCTGAGATTAAAGTCAGAACTCTGAGATTAAAGTCAAAATTCTGGGATTAAAGTCAGAATTCTGGGATTAAAGTCAGAATTCTGGGATTAAAGTCAGAACTCTGAGATTAAAGTCAGAATTCAGGGATTAAAGTCAGAATTCTTGGATTAAAGTCAGAATTCTGAGAAAACAGTCAGAACTCTGAGATTAAAGTCAGAACTCTGAGATTAAAGTCAGAATTCTGGGATTAAAGTCAAAATTCTGGGATTAAAGTCAGAATTCTGGGATTAAAGTCAGAACTCTGAGATTAAAGTCAGAATTCAGGGATTAAAGTCAGAATTCTTGGATTAAAGTCAAAATTCTGGGATTAAAGTCAGAACTCTGAGATTAAAGTCAGAATTCTGAGATTAAAGTCAGAATTCTGAGAACACAGTCAGAATTATGGGATTAAAGTCAGAACTGTGAGATTAAAGTCAGAATTCAGGGATTAAAGTCAGAATTCTGGGATTAAAGTCAAAATTCTGGGATTAAAGTCAGAACTCTGAGATTAAAGTCAGAATTCTGAGATTAAAGTCAAAATTCTGGGATTAAAGTCAGAACTCTGAGATTAAAGTCAGAATTCTGAGATTAAAGTCAGAACTCTGAGATTAAAGTCAGAACTCTGAGATTAAAGTCAGAATTCAGGGATTAAAGTCAGAATTCTGGGATTAAAGTCAAAATTCTGGGATTAAAGTCAGAACTCTGAGATTAAAGTCAGAATTCTGAGATTAAAGTCAGAATTCTGGGATTAAAGTCAAAATTCTGGGATTAAAGTCAGAACTCTGAGATTAAAGTCAGAATTCTGGGATTAAAGTCAAAATTCTGGGATTAAAGTCAGAATTCTGGGATTAAAGTCAGAACTCTGAGATTAAAGTCAGAACTCTGAGATTAAAGTCAGAATTCTGAGAAAAAAGTCAGAATTCTGACTTTTTTCCCATACAAAACTGAAAGAAAATGTAAAAATAAGTTAACTTTTTTTTTTTTTTTTTCCACTGGCCCTAATCCTCTTCCGTAAAATCCACACTGGTATCCATGAATTCATTTTTTATGTTCAAGAACAAACCCTAACCTACTGACCACTATTTTCTCATCAGGTAGTTTGCGCGTGCGTATCCAGATATACATCCTCAATTTTATTTTCTTAAAAAGACCTAAATGACATTATCTCTACCCAAAAATAGTAAACATACTAAAACATAATATGTTAAAGGTTAATAATATATTTGGGAAACAAATAAATAATATATACGGGAAAATAAATCCCTTAAAATCCTTTTTTTTTTTTTTTATTCTTTTTATTGAAGATTCAAAGTATTACAAGACATATCAAAACAGTTATACAAAATTGTAAATTTAATTTCTTAGGAAGCTGAGCAGAGTATGTATAATATAACAAATAGAATCATACAGAGAACCTACATGAAATTAGAAAACAAAAATAACAGATCATAGAAATTAAATAAAAAAAATACAAAAGGACTCTTGAATTTTAAGGTAAATTCCCAATATATGGCATCTACGGAAGAGGATTAGGGCCTGTGAAAAAAAAAAAAGTTAACTGATTTTTAAATTTTATTTCAGTTTAACATGAGAAAAAAAATCAGAATTCTGACCTTTTTCTCAGAATTCTGACTGAATTCTGACATTAAAAATAATTAATTTAAAGTATTCCCATCTCTTACTCATGCTACCAATAGACTGGTCAGTTTCAATGTTCTGTAACAATTCTTTAATTATTCGAACATATTCCTTATCTTTTAGTAAGTCAGCATTACATTTCCAGTGATCTTTTTTTTTAAGGTTGCTCCTATTGGTCGGTTTTAATTTGAGTGATCTGTTAAAGGAGCAGAAGAAATGGAGATATGTGAAGCATATTCAGCTACTTTTGGGGCGGCCAACCAGAAATCTATCCTAGATTTGGGACTACCATTTGGTTTGATCCAAGTGAATTGGAGAATATTTGTGGTTTTGTCTCTCCATAAATCTATGAGCTTATTAGAGTAAATATATTCCAGTAACATTTGATTTAATTGCTCAGAAGGAAATGGGCATCTGTCAAGCCAGTTATCAGGGGTTAGGTTAAAGTCACCGCCCACCAGAATAAAATCTGAATTGTAAATTTCCTTATATTCAGTGATGATATCAGCTAGATTTAACAACAACAACTTTTTTTGGTTAGTATTTGCATACCCAACAACATTGCACAATATGAGAAAATGTCCTTCAATATATAACAAGTATCAGGTGCCTGATCTCATCAATTTTAGAGGCAATAACCTCGCCATGACATCTGTTAAAGCAGATAGGACCCCTCCAGAACGGTTAGAGCCATGGCTGAACAAGATCTTTTCTCCTCATTGGTTTGACCACAAGGTGGCGTTTGTGTCACATGAGTGAGTCCCTTGCAGAAAGGCGCAGTGAGCCCCTTCCCCTTTGCAAAATAAAAACAAAGCTTTCCTTTTCACATTGTCTCTGAGTCCTCTTACATTTAAAGAAATAAAAGATACTGATGTTTTAAGCATTACCAAAGCTGTCTGAACAGCAACAGCTAAACTTCAGAACAAAATATATAGAAATAAACAAACAGCTAACTTTCGTTTGTGTTTATTTTTTTTAAGTAGAGAAAGAACAAAATGTAGTGTACAGTGGGGCAAAAAACTATTTAGTCAGCCACCAATAGTGCAAGTTCTCCCACTTAAAAAGTTGAGAGAGGCCGGTAATTTTCATCATAGATATACCTCAACTATGAGAGACAAAATGAAAAAAAAAATCCAGAAAATCACATTGTCTGATTTTTAAAGAATTTATTTGCAAAATATGGTGGAAAATAAGTATTTGGTCAATTACAAACAAGCAAGATTCCTGGCTCTCACAGACCTGTAACTTCTTCTGTAAGAGGCTCCTCTGTCCTCCACTCGTTACCTTCATTAATGGCACCTGTTTGAACCCGTTATCAGTATAAAAGACACCTGTCCACAACCTCAAACAGTCACACTCTAAACTCCACCATGGCCAAAACTAGAGAGCTGTCAAAGGACACCCGAAACAAAATGATAGACCTGCACCAGGCTGGGAAGTCTGAATCTGCAATAGGTAAACAGCTTGGTGTGAAGAAATCAACTGTGGGATCAATTATTAGAAAATGGAAAACATACAAGACCACTGATAATCTTCCTCGATCTGGGGCTCCACGCAAGATCTCACCCCGTGGGGTCAAAATGATCACAAGAACGGTGAGTAAAAATCCCAGAACCACACGGGGGGACCTAGTGAATGACCTGCAGAGAGCTGGGACCAAAGTAACAAAGGCTACCATCAGTAACACACTACGCCGCCAGGGACTCAAACCCTGCAGTGCCAGACGTGTCCCCCTGCTTAAGCCAGTACATGTCAAGGCCCGTCTCAAGTTTGCTAGAGAGCATTTGGATGATCCAGACCATGACTGGGAGAATATCATATGGTCAGATGAAACCAAAATAGAACTTTTTGGTAAAAACTCTACTCGTCGTGTCTGGAGGAGAGAGAATGCTGAGTTGCATCCAAAGAACACCACACCTACAGTGAAGCATGGGGGTGGAAACATCATGCTTTGGGGCTGTTTTTCTGCTAAGGGACCAGGACCACTGATCCGTGTGAAGGAAAGAATCAATGGGGCCATGTATCGTCAAATTTTGAGTGAAAACCTCCTTCCATCAGCAAGGGCATTGAAGATGAAACGTGGCTGGGTCTTTCAGCATGACGATGATCCCAAACACACCGCCCGGGTAACGAAGGAGTGGCTTCGTAAGAAGCATTTCAAGGTCCTGGAGTGGCCTAGCCAGTCTCCAGATCTCAACCCCATAGAAAATCTTTGGAGGGAGTTGAAAGTCCGTGTTGCCCAGCGACAGCCCCAGAACATCACTGCTCTAGAGGAGATCTGCATGGAGGAATGGGCCAAAATACCAGCAACAGTGTGTGAAAACCTTGTGAAGACTTACAGAAAACGTTTGATCTCTGTCATTGCCAACAAAGGGTATATAACAAAGTAATGAGATGAACTTTTGTTATTGACCGAATACTTATTTTCCACCATATTTTGCAAATAAATTCTTTAAAAATCAGACAATGTGATTTTCTGGATTTTTTTTTCTCATTTTGTCTCTCATAGTTGAGGTATATCTATGATGAAAATTACCGGCCTCTCTCATCTTTTTAAGTGGGAGAACTTGCACTATTGGTGGCTGACTAAATACTTTTTTTGCCCCACTGTATGTACCTCTAGTTACTCCATCCAAAACAAAATTTATTCACCTTCATAGACCAGTCTTCAGTAAAATCTTGGATAAATACCTTCCAAGCTTTTAGTCCTTGGCATAAATGGGCCAACCATTAATGTATCCATACGGGACACCGTAGTAAGCCTGGTCCCCCGCCTTCCTTGCCTGAAGAATCTGTGGCTACAGTCTCTCCCTCTCCAGCCGGTCCTTCTTTGTCAGATCCTCTGTAAAAAGGACACCAGTGGATTCGCAGATTGGGGACGTTTTTGTCATTTTCCAAATGCTTCTCTATGTTGACGTTTGGTGAATTGGACAATAATCGGACGGGTTCGCTGGTCTTCCTTCTTCCCAAGCCGATGAATCGTATCAACATAATCATATATCCTCTTGGCCCATTCTAGAGCAATCCTTTTTAACAATTGAATCACATCCTGTCGAATGTTTTCCCCATCGCCTCCTTCATCCCTCTGATCCTCATGTTCCATCTCTGTTTATAAAGATCCATCTCTCTTGAGCTGGTATGGAGTCTATCGACTTCCTTTCGTAGAGTTGACATCTCTGACTCCAGACTAGCAACTTTTCCTTTACAATCTTTTACCTCGGCAGTGTTAAACTCTAGAGCTTTAGCAAGATTGCTAATAGTTGCTGCATTTTGGGTTAATTTTACCTTCATATCGGCCATCTTTTCATCCTGGGTGTCAATTCGCAGATGTAATGCTTGGATGGCATCCAGTAGATCTTCCATTGTTGTGTTTGAGTTCGTTATTTTTCGGGCATGAGCTCCCTTGGAAGGGCTTTGAAATAACTGTGTTTCATCCAGACCTCGTTTTCCTTCCCCGCCTCTTTCAGTCTCCATTTCTGATACACTGAAACAAATTGCTGTTAAAACTACATCATGAGAATACAGCCAGGAGGCTGGACTCTGAATATACAGCTCTTAGCTGTAAACAGAAAAGCGTCTGGACAGAATATCAAATTTGATTGGACCATTGGATCACGTGCATAAATGTACAGCTGCATTGTTTGAACTTTACCGACAGGAGGCCAGGAAGAAGGATTTCATCTGGGTAAATACTTTTTGAGTTTTATTTTTATCTATAAGTGGATAAAAAAATGCAGGCTATGTGATGATACTGAGCTTCTCACGCATTTATGACGTTGTTCACTAACATTATCCTCTGGGTTTTCTAGGTGTAGCACCATTTAAATTGTAAAAGGACTAGATGGAAGAAAATCAGAAGACTAGAATTCGTCTACTGGAGCCGTTGTCAGTAATCAATAAAACAACACAAAACTGCTTTCAATACCATGTATTAGACAAATTTAAAGTAAACAATTCAAGACAACATACATAGAACCCAAAATAAATACAAAAATATATATACACAGTACTGTGGTAATCCTTTTGTTTGTGCACAACTGGTCTTAAATTCCCCGCTGATCAGTCCAGAGTCTGACCCGACACACATTCAGAAATCCATGGTTGGATTATCCAGATGTTTAAGTTGAAGAATGTCCCAGCGCAAGTTGTTTCAGATGAAGAGGTGAATGATGGAGTGTATGCCTGAGTGGTGAGATGGAGGGGGGAAATGATACAGACCAGTCCACTGTGGAGTGATTCTTAAGGCTCTCCTGGCTCCAGCCAGTTTTCAGAAGCTCGCCATCTTTTTCCCTAAAAAGGGATCACCTGGCCTGTATTAAAATAAACAGGACCAGTAAATTTCCAGCCGGCTAGTTAACTAGACATTTCCAGTTTCACACAGAAATAAATGCAATATCTAATCTATCAGACCAAATAAAGAACATTTCTCTCATCATCTTAAAGTTAGATTACAACAATTGATGATCACGCTTAGCATTTGCTGCCACCAACATGCTGTTACGCCCACCAAGGACACAACATATTTGAGCACACGAGACAAAAATGAGGGTTCAAAAAAAGATATTTTATTAATAAATTCTCTCCGTTTTAGTTGTTCTTGGTTCGGCTTCTTCAGATGTTCTGCGAAGAGAAAAATAGTTAACGGCCCTCAAATCCCGTGCCCCAAAAAAATAAAAAAGAAACGCAAAGTAACAACAGAAAGTTGGACCTGGCAGGCCGATCAAACAGAATAAAACGGTACAGCAGGGGGCCAACCCTATACAGGGCCGTCGAAGCCCCTACTGGTACCGGACTAAAGGCAAAAAATAACCTAAGCGAAAGAAAAATCGAAAACAGGACTACCGGTCCCGCCAGGCCAAAAACCTCAAGAAAAAAGTAAGAAAAAAGGTAACAAAAATACCACATGGCAGGCTGGAACGTCCGCTGCAGGCCGCAGCGACAAGACAAGTGCGCACCGCGCACGATGGAGCAAATGAAGCAGGTGGGAAGTGGCGTCCAAACGAGGTTGGAAAGGAACGCGCTAACGTGCTGAAGGCCAGCCTATTTATAGGCGGACGACAGCACCACAAATTAACATAATTAACTTGCTAAAAGAATCCCAAAATATATTAACAAAAGATCCTTCAACTAAAGTTTATAAGCAAACGAAGAAAAGAAATGGACAAAAATCATAATGTGCCTGGGGCACATAACACCCCCACCCAAAGACTCTGAATGGGGTCCGAAGCAAAGCTCAACCCATTCAGAGAAAAAAAAAAAAAAGGAAAGCGGGACTACAGTCGTGAGTGTGCGTCGGCCACTACATTGTCCTATCTTCACATAATAAAAACACGTTAAAAGGAAAGCGGGACTAGAGTCAGGAGAGTGCGTCAGCCACTACGTTGTCCCCTCTTCCTACAAGAAAAAACGCGTTAAAAGCTGTCACATCAAGACATAATCCAATGCGCTCCCAATGCCACCGAGCGCGCAAACACAGCCGATCCACCAACTCCAGTCTGCGTTCTTCCAAAAACAGCTCCTTTTCCATCAAAGCCAGCTGTCCTAATTCGATCTGAAGTTCCTCTAAACGACACGGATCAGCTGCAAGTGAGGTTTTATTCGGCGATTCATCAAGACTCTGTGCTAAAACTGCAGCAGGAAAAATATCCTTCGTGCACTCACTAAAGACATCTAATGTGGCTCCTCGAGCACTCATCCAGGTCAGACTCCATGTCCACCCCTGGAATCTAGCCACACTAAACAGGAACACTCCATCCAATGTAGGCTCTCGAGCAAACTCATCCAGGTCAGACTCCATGTCCACCCCTGGAATCTAGCCACACAAACTGTCAAGCACACATACAAAGCCACAAAAACACCAGAGTCAAATCGTCCAATCCACAATAACCTCAAAATGCTCGGCTATTAACAGCAACTGATCCTTTGTGCAGTTACGCAAAGTATCCAACGTGGGCCCTCGAACAAACTCATCCAGGTCAAACTCCATGTCTACCCCTGGAATCAAGCCACACCGAATCAGGAACACCTCTGCACAAATGAAGCTACAGCACCACCAGAACCGAATGCTCTAACTAATCAGCGCAACGCGCGTCAGCTGCGCAAAAATACAAACAAACCCAGCACAACCGCCAACAAACAAGAACCAACCGTAGGACACGACCTGTCTCTAAAAGGCACACTTTGTTTAAACAAGCCCCCAAAAATATGTCACGTCCACCAAGGACACAACATATCGGAGGGCACTAAAGGCAAACTTTGTTTTGACAAGCCCCCAAAAATATGTTACGCCCACCAAGGACACAACATATTTGAGCACACGAGACAAAAATGAGGGTTCAAAAAAAGATATTTTATTAATAAATTCTCTCCGTTTTAGTTGTTCTTGGTTCGGCTTCTTCAGATGTTCTGCGAAGAGAAAAATAGTTAACGGCCCTCAAATCCCGTGCCCCAAAAAAATAAAAAAGAAACCCAAAGTAACAACAGAAAGTTGGACCTGGCAGGCCGATCAAACAGAATAAAACGGTACAGCAGGGGGCCAACCCTATACAGGGCCGTCGAAGCCCCTACTGGTACCGGACTAAAGGCAAAAAATAACCTAAGCGAAAGAAAAATCGAAAACAGGACTACCGGTCCCGCCAGGCCAAAAACCTCAAGAAAAAAGTAAGAAAAAAGGTAACAAAAATACCACATGGCAGGCTGGAACGTCCGCTGCAGGCCGCAGCGACAAGACAAGTGCGCACCGCGCACGATGGAGCAAATGAAGCAGGTGGGAAGTGGCGTCCAAACGAGGTTGGAAAGGAACGCGCTAACGTGCTGAAGGCCAGCCTATTTATTGGCGGACGACAGCACCACAAATTAACATAATTAACTTGCTAAAAGAATCCCAAAATATATTAACAAAAGATCCTTCAACTAAAGTTTATAAGCAAACGAAGAAAAGAAATGGACAAAAATCATAATGTGCCTGGGGCACATAACACATGCTAAAACAACAAACATTTTGCTCTCTACTCACCAATTCCAATAATAATGAGAGTATGGCAGCTCCAAACTCACTGGATTTCTCGGATCTACATGATTTTTATATTGTGAGGTTAAACAGTGCATTACAAAAAAAGAGAAACTGATTGTTTGGGAACACCAACCTGTAGCTCCTTTGTCTCCAGCTCTCCCCCTCACATCTGACTAGGGAAAGCTGGAGCAAGCCTAAATAATTGCCTCAGATGTGTCAATTGGCTGCATGCACTGTGTGACTGACTGTCACTCTAACCAATGGGGCAGTAAGGCGGGACTAAGGGCAGTTTTCACCCTGGGTTACAGAAGGTAGCAGTGGGAGCAGTACAAATGCTTTTTTGTTCCGTCTTTATGTTTGGTTTTTAACCAGAATCAGCCGAGGGTTACATATTTAGCTGAAAATTAGTATTTATAGTGTTATTTTGGTTAATGCTTCACTTTTTGTCTGATACGTCGGTGACAACCGAAAAGTGGCGTATTCGGTTCCTAACTCTGGCTCTGAGACGACATTAAAAGGTCTTTTTAAGTTATCCTCATCTAGACAGCTGCATATTAGCATATTGTTTTCTGCTTTTTTTGTTTAAACTTCGTTTGTAGTCATTCATCCTTAAAATAATTAGAATTTTTACATTTATGTTCAGGCAATGTTTCAAGTAGAATTTGATAGCGGCGGACCGGATACATCCTCGCGCTGCCTTTACAAATATAGCTGCCTTGCTATTGTAACTTGCTGTACTTAACAGCAAAAAAGAATCATCTCACATCTAATTCGTTGTGAGTGTACTCGGACGGTTTCATGTCAGAGCTTAGGCTGCCCCTCTGTAAATTATCATAAATCTTTGTTGAAAAAATTTATTTATCTCGTGTTATTAGATTTGATAAACAGTTGCTTCTATCTTATTTGGCTTTAAGCTTTATGGAAAAAGGCAGGCGCCTCAACTGTGCTTTTCTGCTACAGTTTTTGATGGGATCTGGAGGCTTGTCCACTTTCTCCACCAGAGGGCGCCTGAGATCTTCCTCCTGAGGGCACGAGCTCACTTCCACACACCTGTTTCCTGTTTCCTCATCAAGAAGACCTATTTAAGGAGGAGGAGGATGACACTTCCCTGCCAGAGTGTTTGCCAGTAATGGTTAGCAAAACCTGAGCCAGCCTGCCTGATCTGTAACCCTGATTTTGAGAACCTGCCTGATCTTGTTTCTCTCTGCCTCACAGATCCTGATTTTTCTGGAATCCTGGAGAAAGTATCTCTGTCTGGAATCTGCCTGCCTGCACTGTGTCTCAGTCTCTGCCTCAGCCCTCAGCCCTCTGCCTGCCGACTAGCCTCTGGACTCACAAGGTTCCCCCCCTGCTGATCAGAATCCTCTCTGAGCAGGTATTTATCCCCGTCATCTGTAAACTGCAAGTTTCCTGGATCAACACTAACTGCTCTGTCCTCCTCAGTGGCTTCCCTCCCGTGACCAGTCAGAAGAACCCAGTTCCTGTGACCATTTTACTTGTAAACATTGTAAATAAATCATTTAAACATTTTCCCTGTTTTCCCTGTGCGGGTTAGACGCCTTGAACCTAACATGACAGTTTTACTGGCAGTAAAAATTTAATAAACGTATATTTCAAGTGATCCTATAGCATAGTTTTTTTAGGCTGTGGAGCTCATAGAAAATCTGAGCTATATTTTACACTGAAATTAATAAATGTGCACCTTCGACTAAAATAAGCTTCAATTTCAGGACCAGGATGATTCCCTGTCAATTTTGCCCAAAACAATCTGAAACCGTTTTTTTTTATATTTGAGGCACATGAAATTTCACAGAAACCTGCCTAATGTCAGTTTTAGATGTGGAATAACAACCTGTAGCATGGTGTTCAAAAACTACAAGGCTTTCATATCGCATTCATACATGTTTCATAAGCAGCAACAAGCAGCTATGGATTCGGTCTGCACTGATTTTACCCGTCATGCTGAATTTTGTAATGTGCAGTGTGATGATTCAGTTAGTTTCTTTTCACACTTAAAAACTCATTTAAATGAAGGAACAAGTGCAACTTGTCCATTTAAACAGTGCATGCAAACTTTTAAAATTTTGTCTCAGGGTGTCTACAAGTATAACAAGTTATATTTAATACTTTTTACGACCTATTAATACCACTTTTAAATGAAATTTAAGACCAATGGAAATACAAATCAAAATGACGATTGAGTTTAAGAACATCGGCTAAATGTGTGTAATGTGAAAAGACAACAAACATGTCATTACAGTCCTAGATTATATTTATTACAATATTTTCAGAACATTTAGGTCCCATGAACAAATGCTTATAAAATCAAGTAAATATATAAAATACTGTTCCTTCAGAACAAAAATAAACATAAATAAATTACAATTTCAGCTGCTTTCAAAGTGCAAAGACATTTACATAATACAACTTGTGTGACAACTATTGAATCAACCAAAATTAAAAGATAAAATAATAATATTATGCTACGTTCAGACCGGACGCTGCAAAAGCAGCAAAATCGCGTCTGCTGCTTCATTTTTGCTGCTTGAACCAGTTAGTTCTGACGCGCGGCTGAAGCAGCTTTGCTGCTCTGGCTGCGCGGTGCGAAAGTGTGTCTGACGCGCGTTGGGTGGAGCTTCACTATCCTTTCTCTACCTTGCAGCTATATTTGCTGTGATCAGTGGGAATAAAGTAGTTTTAATATGTTTTTAAGTGAGAAAATACACCTGAAAACGTAATCAGTGCAGTCAGTTCATCCAGATTATTATCCTGCCTTCAATATTTTTTCTTTCGGAGCCGCTCAGACCCCCACATACCAGCGGTGCGCCAACAGTAGGAATCCCTTCATCAGCAGCCTCTGGCGGGTCGCCTCCTCGCGGTTCACCGCGGCGGCTGGTAGGTGTTTTTCATCTAAATAATCCAAACTGCAGGCAGCAGGATAATAAAAGCCAACATATTCTGCCGGCAGATTTCTGCATTTTAAGTTAATTTAGGCGTCAATAAACTGTTTCAGAGGAGTGATCATAGCGCTCTGATCATCAGCGCTGTGTTTCTCTCCCTGCCAGCTCCCAGATCAGCTTCTCTGATTGGTTGACGCGGCGCGTCGAGCAGCAAACATTAAATTTTTCCATCTCGAGCAGCAGCGCGTTTGCGGCGCGTCACGCATGTCAGATGCTTAAACGCGCCCGACGCGCTGCTTCAGCTGCTTAGACGTGCTGCGCCTGCTGCTCAAAACGCGCCGCGGGAACTTTTGCTGCGCCTTGACGCGCGTCAACCATTGACTTTGCATGTAAACTCGCTGCTTCTGTCGCGCCAGCTGAGTCCAGTGTGAACGCAGCATTAGACAACTTGGCACTTAAGAAAGCCTTCCCTAAAGAGTGTACCCATTTGTAACAATGTGGATGTGCACAAATGAACATATGAACACTTGAAACAGAGAGGCAGGAAGGTAAAGGGAGGGAGACAATGCCTGATTTGACATTATGGCATATGCCTGAGTTCTGCTGATTTATCTTCCAGCTCTTTCTCAACCTCTTTGCGTTCTGTGAGTTTTTCTTTGTATCTTTTTCTGAGTATGTTTGACTTGGTGATTAGCTGGGCCACGCATGTGCCTGATTTACCCTCAGCTTGCTCTGCTAGTTTGTCTGCATCTTCTTCTAGGCTGTTTGCTACCTCAATCAGTATTGTCTTCTTCTTTTTGAGCTGCTCAATGTGGTCCTCTGCACTTTTTCTCTTTTCTCTTTGAGCATTGCTCGCATGCTTTCTCTTTTCCTGGTCCAGATGTAGCCGATATTGAGACCTAGCTGACGCTGCAGCTTCCAAAAGCTCCTTAGTCAGAGGTACTTTGAGAACCCCCCCCACAGACAGAAACGTAGTCACATACACTATATTGCCAAAAGTATTTGCTCACCTGCCTTGACTCACATATGAGCTTAAGTGACATCCCGTTCCTAATCCATAGGGTTCAATATGACGTCGGTCCACCCTTTGCAGCTAGAACAGCTTCAACTCTTCTGGGAAGGCTGTCCACAAGGTTTAGGAGTGTGTTTATGGGAATTTTTGACCATTCTTCCAGAAGCGCATTTGTGAGGTCGCACACTGATGTTGGACGAGAAGGCCTGGCTCTCAGTCTCCGCTCTAATTCATCCCAAAGGTGTTCTATCGGGTTGAGGTCAGGACTCTGTGCAGGCCAGTCAAGTTCATCCACACCAGACTCTGTCATCCATGTCTTTATGGACCTTGCTTTGTGCACTGGTGCACAGTCATGTTGGAAGAGGAAGGGGCCAGCTCCAAACTGTTCCCACAAAGTTGGGAGCATGGAATTGTCCAAAATGTCTTGGTATGCTGAAGCATTCAGAGTTCCTTTCACTGGAACTAAGGGGCCAAGCCCAGCTCCTGAAAAACAACCCCACACCATAATCCCCCCTCCACCAAACTTTACACTTGGCACAATGCAGTCAGACAAGTACCGTTCTCCTGGCAACCGCCAAACCCAGACCCGTCCATCAGATTGCCAGATGGAGAAGCGCGATTCGTCACTCCAGAGAACGCGTCTCCACTGCTCTAGAGTCCAGTGGCGGCGTGCTTTACACCACCGCATCCGACGCTTTGCATTGCACTTGGTGATGTATGGCTTGGATGCAGCTGCTCGACCATGGAAACCCATTCCATGAAGCTCTCTGCGCACTGTTCTTGAGCTAATCTGAAGGCCACATGAAGTTTGGAGGTCTGTAGTGATTGACTCTGCAGAAAGTTGGCGACCTCTTCGCACTATGCGCGTCAGCATCCGCTGACCCCGCTCCGTCAGTTTACGTGGCCTACCACTTCGTGGCTGAGTTGCTGTCGTTCCCAAACACTTCCATTTTCTTATAATACAGCTGACAGTTGACTGTGGAATATTTAGGAGCGAGGAAATTTCACGACTGGATTTGTTGCCCAGGTGGCATCCTATCACAGTTCCACGCTGGAATTCACTGAGCTCCTGAGAGCGACCCATTCTTTCACAAATGTTTGTAAAAACAGTCTGCATGCCTAGGTGCTTGAATTTATACACCTGTGGCCATGGAAGTGATTGGAACACCTGATTCCAATAATTTGGATGGGTGAGCAAATACTTTTGGCAATATAGTGTATCATCCTCTGAGCAACCACTGTGTCCTCCTTCATGTTATCAGTCTCTACCTCCTTATTTACAGAAAAGCCCCTCTCAACTGTTGCTTGGCCATGGGAAAGAAGCAGATGTTTCCTGCAGAAAGTCCAGAGTTCAGGGTAGGATTGACGGAGGTATCCATGCAAGAAAACGTCCAGTCTTGTACGCATGGGTTGGAAAGAGGAGAATGATTCATCTTTCGCCTCCAGAGACAAGGAATTTCCAAATTGTTGGACAATCACATCACCTGTTGCAAAACAGATTAAAACAAAATAATTAAAAGAAAAATCAATCAATGTAATGAAAAAGTTTAGACAGAAGGACAAACCACAACAAAAAAAATCATATTAAGTAAGTGTGACAATGTACATTCTGACAGACTTCTAAATCTTAAGTACCAGCAGAGACGCCTCCTGACAGCTGGTGATCATGCAGAAACCTCTGAACAAGTCGGGGTCTGAGAACATGTTCGTTGGGTCCAAACATGCCATCTGCCTCACAATGGTGTACTATAGTGGGCTCTTGTCTTGCATTTTCTTGACAATATTGGTCAAACAGTCCATGCAGTCCTTTCTAAATGCCAACACACTGAGCTCACCTACGACCGGCCGCAACACCCAACGCGACCGCACCACCCATGAAAAACACACAGGCGGCCACGCCCACAGCCGGGGCCCACGCGCATCCGCCGCTAACCGGCCTCTCCCCCACCGGTCGCCGGGGCTTGGTGCCGGGGGGCGGGGCGTGTTTCAGCGCTCTGTGTACTTCAGGGTGGCCGGCTGCCGGCGGAGCCCGTGGACTTGTCTCCGGGGCTCCCCGGGGCGCCGGCATGGCGGTGGGTGTCTCTCCTCCTCCCTTGGTGGGGGTCTGATTTCCGGGGCTGGCCCCTCCTTGGTGCCTTCGCTCTTGGGGTCCCTTTGGGCGCCTGGGGCTTTGGGTCTCCCGGCTCTGGGGGGGGTGCCTCTCCGGCTCTCCACAACCACTACTGAGCATTTTTTCTATGGATAAACTTTACATGCACAAGTTCACCCTCACAAACAACTATAGGTGCTAGGCTCCAGGTACTCAGAGATTCACTTCCAAACAGAAACCCCACATTGATATCTTTAGGTAACACAGAGTACATGTCAGACTTAATAATATTACTTTAGCGATGTTTTCAAGGTATTGATTTATTGTATGTCTTGTACCATGTCTTTCGGTGGTGCTGCAAAAAAGAAGCATACACTCACCGGCCCCTATATTAGGTACACCTGTCCAACTGCTCGTTAACACTTAATTTCTAAGCAGCCAATCACATGGCGGCAACTCAGTGCATTTAGGCATGTAGACATGGTCAAGACAATCTCCTGCAGTTCAAAGCGAGCATCAGTATGGGGAAGAAAGGTGATTTGAGTGACTTTGAACGTGGCATGATTGTTGGTGCCAGAAGGGCTGGTCTGAGTATTTCAGAAACTGCTGATCTACTGGGATTTTCACGCACAACCATCTCTAGGGTTTACAGAGAATGGTCCGAAAAAGAAAAAACATCCAGTGAGCGGCAGTTCTGTGGGCGGAAATGCCTTGTTGATGCCAGAGGTCAGAGGAGAATGGCCAGACTGGTTGGAGCTGATAGAAGGGCAACAGTGACTCAAATAACCACCCGTTACAACCAAGGTGGGCAGAAGAGCATCTCTGAACGCACAGTACGTGGAACTTTGAGGCAGATGGGCTACAGCAGCAGAAGACCACACCGGGTGCCACTCCTTTCAGCTAAGAACAGGAAACTGAGGCTACAATTTGCACAAGCTCATGGAAATTGGACAATAGAAGATTGGAAAAACGTTGCCTGGTCTGATGAGTCTCGATTTCTGCTGCGACATTCGGATGGTAGGGTCAGAATTTGGCGTCTACAACATGAAAGCATGGATCCATCCTGCCTTGTATCAACGGTTCAGGCTGGTGGTGGTGGTGTCATGGTGTGGGGAATATTTTCTTGGCACTCTTTGGGCCCCTTGGTACCAATTGAGCATCGTTGCAACACCACAGCCTACCTGAGTATTGTTGCTGACCATGTCCATCCCTTTATGACCACAATGTACCCAACTTCTGATGGCTACTTTCAGCAGGATAATGCGCCATGTCATAAAGCTGGAATCATCTCAGACTGGTTTCTTGAACATGACAATGAGTTCACTGTACTCAAATGGCCTCCACAGTCACCAGATCTCAATCCAATAGAGCATCTTTGGGATGTGGTGGAACGGGAGATTCGCATCATGGATGTGCAGCCGACAAATCTGCGGCAACTGTGTGATGCCATCATGTCAATATGGACCAAACTCCCTGAGGAATGCTTCCAGCACCTTGTTGAATCTATGCCACCAAGAATTGAGGCAGTTCTGAAGGCAAAACGGGGGTCCAACCCGTTACTAGCATGGGGTACCTAATAAAGTGGCCGGTGAGTGTAGATACAAAAGGCAACTGTCAACCAGCTCCACAGGCGGCCCTGTCCAGGAAACACACAGCCAGGCAGACGAGCTCCGAGCCAGCTCCCATGTCAGAGGATGAAGAGAGCACATCCAGTTAGTCACAGTCAGAGAAACAGGACTACACTGGAAAACAGGCCAAGCTCCAACATCTAGAAACAAAGGTGTTGATGGCAGCATCACAGCTGATATTTCTCTCCAGGATGGAGTCACAGCCAAACAGGAACAGACCAGATGAAGCTACTATGAGAAAAAGCAGAGAGAGCAGAACGTTAGAGATTGAACTAACAGATTCTGCAGAGTGGGAGAATAGAGATAGAATGAAGCAGAATGATGAAAAAGGGGGTCCCTATGTCCTCCAGCAGTCTAAGCCTATAGCAGCAGAACTATATAGATAGATCAGGATAACCTGAGCCACTCTAACTAGAAGCTTTATCAAAAAGGAAAGTTTTAAGCCTAGCCTTAAAAGTAGACAGGGTGTCTGCCTCACGGACTAAAACTGGTAGTTGGTTCCACAGGGGAGGAGCCTGAGAACTAAAAGATCTGCCTCCCATTCTACTTTTAGAAATTCTAGGAACCACTAGTAAACCTGCAGATTGAGAGCGAAGTGCTCTGTTAGGAACATAAGGAACAATCAGATCTCTGATATAAGATGGAGCTTGGCCATTTAAGGCTTTATATGTGAGAAGGAGGATTTTAAATTCTATTCTTGATTTAACAGGAAGCCAATGAAGAGAAGCCAGGATAGGAGAGATATGATCTCTCTTTTTCATTTTCATCAGAACTCTGGCTGCAGCATTTTGGATCAGCTGAAGGCTTTTAACTACAGTTTGTGGACTTCCTGATAGTAAAGAATTACAATAGTCCAGCCTTGAAGTAACAAATGCATGGACTAGTTTCTCAGCATCACCCCTGGACAGGATATTTTTAATTTTTGCAATATTCCTCAGATGAAAGAAGGAAATTCTAGAAACCTCTTTGATATGGGATTTAAATGACAGGTCCTGATCAAAAATAACACCAAGATTTTTTACTTTATTATCTGAAATCAGTTTAATTCCATCCAGATGAAGTGACTGACTAATCAGCTTCTTTTTCAGAGACTCTGGTCCAAAGACTATAACTTCTGTTTTGTCTGCATTCAGAAGCAGAAAGTTAAGAGTCATCCAGGTTTTTATGTCTTCAAGACATGCCTGTAATCTATGTAATGGGTTAGCTTCATCTGGATTTATAGACAGATATAGCTGGGTATCATCAGCATAACAGTGGAAATTAATCCCATGCTGTCTAATAACTCTACCAATTGGGAGCATGTATAAAGTAAAGAGAATTGGTCCTAGCACTGATCCCTGTGGTACTCCACAGGTAACCTTTGAGCGTGTTGAAGATCTATCATTAACATGAACAAACTGATTTTGATCAGATAGATCAGATTTAAACCAGTCTAGAGCTGTTCCTTTAATTCCAACAAAATATTCAAGTCTTTCTAAAAGACCTAAACACCATTAATACCTTCCCTATTCTGGGTCTTGCTATGAAGAAGCGGCAAGACTAACCACAACCATGGCCGACGACTATGGGGAGAGCGGTATTCATGTTTAACCATCTTGAAAAGATTATGTTTTTATGGTTAGGAAAGATCGCTAGAAGCGCTCCGGCACTACCATCCATGTTTACTTCCGTAAACAAAGTGCATGCAGGCCTGTGGCGTCATTGCGTCCTCTACTGCGCATGCGGAACACTTGCGTTGTATGCAGTGTGAACATAGCCAATCAGTCATGAATTTACTTATTTCAAAGGGGGAAAGGGGAAAGAAATTGAAAAATAATTTTTGTTTGTTCTAATTACTGCCACCCTCTGGACTGGAGGTGTAGAGTAGTTTCTTTCAGACTGAATGTGCCAAGTCTTTCAAAATAACGGGGTCTAAAGGCTGTCAAATTCCCCATGATTCCTGTTACCTGGGTAATACAAATCCTGGAGCTTCGATTCCTGGGACTTTCAATCTGATCTTAATCAGATATAAGATTAGTGGTACTGGTATGTAACTACTGAGGTTCTCTCGGTTGTGTTGTTGTTGGGGCCTAAACAGCAGGTGTTTCACAGCTGAGGTACTTAGCTCAGCTTTATAGGGGAAAAAATTAATTTCAGTAAAGCATACATTTAGCTATTTGTTGTTAGTTTATTTTTCATTTGCTTTAACTATAGATATTGTTGTGAAAATCATAAAACAGATAATTTGCAATACAGTCTAAGATGCGTTCTACATAGGTGTTATGACTGTGTCAGTGAGGGTACAGGGTTCATGAGAACTCATGAGAATGATATTTTATCTCACACCGAGCTGGCACATGAGTGATATGAGCAAAGCTCCAACAACTGATTAACATATGTAAGAAAATGAGGTCCCTCCTTTAACACCGGAAGACTGAAATTGATCATCCACACTGTCCCCCTTACTTTTACCTTGTCTCTGTCTCCCTCCCTTACCCAACCCTAATTGTCACAATCAGATCTAGGCAGGCTGAGTAAGAGTGGCGGCTTGACAAATGCAATCATCCGGACAGCCTGGAGTGGCCTGTGGTTGGCAGCTGCCCCAACTCCTCAGCTGGGGCCCCTATAAGCCTGAGGGGGGTCGTAACTGCCACGGGTCACTACAGACTGACTGACTGGTCCAGTCTGGGTGGTTTTGAGCAGGGTGTTGGTTGTACAGCTAGGTGAAGGAGTTTGTTGGAAAGATGGGGGATGGGATGGACAGTAGATAGCTGTGAGGTCAAGGACAGGATTTTAAGTAGGAAGGGAGGGCAATAAGGGGGCATGTTTTACGGTGTGCAAAGGGATTGGAAAGAGGAAGGGTGAGATAGAAAAATATAATGAAGTGTTTAACGATATTTTAAGGGTTCTGAAGAGAATAATCTGCAACCTTTTCCAAATAACTATCTCAGTATGTTGTGCTCTAATGGTTAAGGCCATTGGAGTGCTAGGAGTTGCTCATTTTAAAAGATTAATCCTGCCATCAACAACTACCTCCCAAAATAACCTAGCTTTCCCTTTTCTTCTTTCTTGCATTTCATGCCATGAATTTGCAGCTATAAGATTATGTAATCTTATTTAAATTTACATTTCTCTGAAATGTGTATTCATTTACGCATGGGTGGACTGCATCACAGAATACCTAAGACACACACTCCCCATCCCACACACACACACACACACATATATATATATATATATATATATATATATATATAGGAAATACATCAGACAGTGCAGTTCTAGGAATGGCAAAGATACCGCGCAGAACCCTCAGGCTCCCAGAGGACCTGAGCTTGGAGGATAAAGGGGGGAAGACCACCCGCGATGGGTGATGAAGGGTTTTATATGTATGTGTGTGTCTTAGGTACCCCAGTGCTAAAGAAGACTCAACCAAGTGTCCCCAGTGAATACAGACCTTTTGTCCTGACATCCCACATCATAAATGTCCCAGAGACTTCTGTTGGTTCACCTAAGTAAGCAAACAAGCAGCTATCGGGACCCACTGCAGTTTGTTTATTGCAGAATGCAGTAGAAACACCGAGTTGAGTTCTATTTTAAAGCTTCACCATGTATTGCAAGTAAATTTTTTACAGTGTGATGTACAATCTCTAATTGGGACTTGATTGGAGTTCAGAAGTCTTATGGCAGCAGAATTTGCAGATGCAGAATTTGCTGGTCCTGCATCGAATACTGCAAAGCCTCTCCCCAGAGGGCAGCAGGGAGAACAGTCCATGGTGGGGGTGTGAGGGGGTCATTGATGATGTCACGGGCTCGGGACACGCAGCACTGGGATTAAATCTCTATTACAGAGGGGAGGGCAGCCCTGATGATCCGCTCCACTGTTCTCTGCACTCTTATCAATGTCTTTGAGTCTGAGGCGCTGCAGCCTCCACACCACACAATGAGACAGCTGGTCAGAACGCTCTCTATGGTGCTTCTGGAGAAGGTGGGGAGGATGGGGGGGGGGGGGGGGGGGGGGGGGGGGGGGGGGCAGGTGGCCTCTTCTCATCCTCCTCAGAAAGGGTTTCTTTGCCCTTTTACACAGTGAGGTGGTGCTTACAGTCCAGATGAGGTTGTCTGTGATGTGCAACCCCCTGAAATTTGGTGCTGCAGACCACCTGAACTGACGATGAGCAGTGGAGCATAGTTAGGCCGGTTCTTCCTGAAGTTCAGGATGATCTTTGTTTTCTCCACATTCAGGATCAGGTTGTTATCTCTTCACCAGCCCAGCAGTTTCTCTAACTCCTTTCTGTAATCCTGTTTATTGTCGTCTCTGATGAGGCCCACCACCTTGGTGTCATCTGCAAACTTCACCATGTGATCGGTGGTGAACCTGGAGACGCAGTCAAGTGTCATAAGGGTGAACAGCAGGGAACTCAGGACGCAGCCCTGAGGGGAGCCTGTGCTTAAGGTGATGACATCAGAGGTGTTTTGTCCAACCCGGACTGACTGAGGTCAGTTGCTGAGGAAGTTTATCAGCCAATTGCAAAGGTGTGTGTTGGAGCCCAGATGTTCCAGTTTTCCTACCAGATGTTGTGGGGTGGTGAACTGAAGTCCAGGAACAGCATCTGCATGTGGGTGTTCTTCTCCTCCAAGTTTGCCAGGCTTAGGTGAAGAGGAGAGTTCCTCTTGAAGTCTTCAGTGGAGCGGTTTTGTTAGTAGACAAACTGGAACAGGTCGTATGTTGGGGGGAGTCTGTAGACGAAGTGTTTTTTACCAGCATTTCAAAGCACTTCATCGTGATGGGGTTCATGGCGACAGGCTGGTAGTCACTGAATGAGGTGACCCTCAAAGCTACAGAGCTGGACAAGAGACCCTGGATTCACCATTCCTGGATTCACACTGGTTCCTTAAGCTGCTCCTCGAACCTGCCTCCACTGCGATGCTGCTCAGGCCCCCACCTAAGTCCCACCTGTCACTCAGCCACCAGAACCCCAGAACCTTTTTCTTCATTCACCCTCCCTAGATAGGTTATCCGTACCTGGCAGTAAGCAGGACAGCAACAGCACAAATTTCTATAGCTTTTACTAGTCTTAATCAGTTTCCTCTTATATCTTTCCTCTTTGTAGTCTAATAAACATCCTAAACTGTTCCTGGTTTCCCCGTCTCATTCTGCTCGTGGGCCAAACACCTTAAAACCATGAAAGATGAACACTCTTGCATCATTGACTCAGACACTGTTGGTGGGCAGCTTGCTGCCCAACGAGAGCAGTTGTAGACTCTTGGGCTTGCGGTAAATGCAGCACAGGGACAAATGCAATTCTTGTGTGATCGACTTAACCAACTTACCGCTGCGTTAACCTCCGCTTCTATTCCGCCTGCTTCCGCATTTATCAGTGTTCTGCCTCCTAGTGGCTTTACATCTGGTTCATCGGATCAGTCTCTCCATCTTTCTGAGGGTTCGACTCTGACCCCAGAGAAATAATCCCGAGACGGCGTAGATTGCAGCGGATTTCTTTTTTAATGCTCCCTTGTGATTAGCCGATCTGCCTGCACTTGCTCATGCCAAGATTTCATTTATCTTATGATCATTAAGCAGAAGAGCTGAAGCTTGCTTCCCAGACTGCCGATGCTTCAGTTACACCTTCCAGGCCTTCATCAACAAATTTAAAACTGTTTTTGGCCGAAACAGATCCTGTGCTTCAGTTTCACAATTGCTAGCGTTAAAACAACCCGGATGCCGCATTTCTGATTTTGCGGTGGAGTTTCGTACTAAATATTTTCGTCATCTTCCTGGTTAACGAAATTAACACAGTTCCAGAATATCACCCCAGTCCAAAGGTTTGGCTGTCATCAAAAGACGTTCTTTCCAACCCCTAGGCCAAGAAGCTAGCCCCCCCAATTCACTGGACCCGATGAAATCAAGGGAGTCATCAGCCCGTCCTCTGTCCTTCTCCGTTCACCACTTCATTCCCGTGTCCATCCCTCATTTCAAGCCTGTCCAGCGAGTTGTCCTGGATCCTATATCCCTAATCCAGCCCTCTTGGACTCCTTTTGAGCCACTCGCCTGGCTACTTCCTCCTCAGGGTCGTCAGGAGGCACCCATTGAGGTGGGGTTGGGGCTCGGGGGGGGGGGGGGGGGGGGCTTCTGTGTTCTGTGCTCTGCTTATTCTCTTCCACAGGTGGTTGTTGTTGAAAGGAGGGGACGGCCCCGCACCTGTGGCTCGTTGAGGCTGCTCGGCTGAGCTTAAAAGGAGCGTTCAGTCAGCTGAAGGGTGCCAGATTGTTAAACCGTTGTGGTACGCCTAGGTCTCTGTCTTGTTGACAGATCTCTGTAACCTGATGTTTTGGATTGCTGATTCCAACCTGTATCCTGTCTCCCTCCGTTTGTTGAGCTATCTCCGTGCTCCCGCCTATCTCTGAAGACTGGTCTCTGAATCCCTGCAGTTCAGATCCTGCTCTGGCATTTCCCTAAAGCCCCCTCGGTCCTACGGAGCCAGACAACAGACGCCTTTCCTGGATTCACACTGCCTCCGCTGCGGGGCTGCTTGGGCCGCCACCTAAGTCCCGCCTGTCGTTTAGCCACCTCCTGCCATTTGAAAGCTGAGTTACAGAAGCCTTTCCTCTATTCACCCTCCCCTGATAGGTTATCCGTACCTGGCAGTAAGCAGAGAAGCAACAGGTTTCTTTAGTTATTTCTAGTCTTAATCAGTTTCCTCTTTCCTCCTGCAGAACCCCAAACACAAGTTCAGAACCTCGCCTGCGACTCCCATTCTGAACTGATCTTATTTGTGTGTAGTCTCATAAACATCTTAAACTGCTCATTGCTTTCCCGTCTGTCTCTGCATGGGGGCCAAACACCTTAAAGCAAAGCATGCATGAGAAGAAATGGGCTCATACAGGCTCTCGCATGTGTTTAACAGGTGTTTCCTCTTGGGAGCAAGTACAGGATTGTTCATGTGCATTTTTTGCCATAGTGGAGAGGGTGTCCTTTTCAATAATTCACGAAAATCCTCCACTATACCTATAAGAATGGATATCTGAACCGATAAGAGACCTTATGATGTACTGTGTGTCGCAGCTTGCCCAAAATGATGGTGCCAGCTCCAATTGTCTTTTCATTGTACAAATTAGGTTGTAGTTTGGGCTCCAGTACTTTTCATCTTTGAATGAAGCTGTACTGAACAGGTGCAGGCTCTTGCCTGTATCATTCTTTTTCCTGTTCTGCAGGAACCTTATCTGGGTACAGGTACTCTGCCTGGGACCTGTTACAGTAAGAATGGCAGTGTTTTTGCAGTGTTCAGTGCACCAGGAATTTATGGATATCGAAGCTACACAGTTTTGTACCATAGCTGTAAGCAAGAAAACTGTCTTTATAAACTGTATTTATAGGTTAGCTGTCATTTTTTGAATCGCTCCTGTAATGAGTCGGACCAATGGAACAGAAATAAAATGTTGTTACTTCCTTCACATCTGAGTACTGTGGAGTCATTGATGACACGCAGCCTAGCAGCTTGAGCATGAGTCAAAATACGAACGATTATGTCTTCCTATTATGAAATGGGAGAAGGATCTATCCTATCAGTTTTGAACAAAACATCTGCTCAGATTTGTCTAAGATCTTTATCTTTTAACATGTCTAGAAATGCCAATTTACAACTCATACAATACACAATCCTCCACAGAGTGCACTATACAGGTCAAAGTTTATTCAAGATGGGTTTTGGACAATCTAATATCTGTCCACGATGCACAGGCAATCATCTTGATAATTATATTCATGGGTTTTGGTTCTGCACGCCAGATCAGAGGTTCTGAGTACAGGTATGTAAGGACTTATCACTGTGCCTGGGTTGTAAAATTTCACCTTCCCCATCAGTTTGCTTGCTGGGTGACTCTGAGGGAAGCTCTCTGGTAAAAAAAAATCAGTTTTCATGGCCTTCACTGCACTATGTATCGCAAAGAAAACTATCCTCATGAATTGGAAAAGTAATGAAAAAACTCAGCATCAATCAGTACAGAGATCTGCTGTTGGATCATATTAATCTTGAGACAGCATCTGCTTCCCCATCAGACCGATCTCTCTGGGCTCCCTTGATTGGCTCCATCACTTACAGTAGTGTAGTGGGGCTGTGGGGCGTGTCCGACAGTATGGGGCGTGGGGGCTGGTTCGGGGGTCCTTGGGTCTTGGGGGGCTCTGGAGGGTGCTCAGAATTGGGTGCCTGGCAGGTCTGACCCCGGGGTCTGTTTCCCCAATCGGGGCGGGGCTTGGGACGACTCTGGGCGTCCTACAGCAGCCGCTTGCGGTGCTTTTGGTTTTGCTAGTTGGTCCCTGGGGTGCGTTCCCTCGGGCGGGTGCCCTGGCGGGGTGTTGGGGGTTCGGGTTCTGTGGGGCATGCTGCTTGTGGTCTGGGCAGGTGTATGCCCAGCTGTCCAGCCCTGCCGGGGCCTCTGGTGTGCTGGGGGGCCTTGGGGCCTGTTGAGCTGCTGGAGAGGCACGGACATTAACACCTTATGGCAGATGCTTAACCTTTCAGGGGTTTGCACTCTGCTAGTGTGGGAAGTGGAGGGAGGCGGAGTGGGAATGATCCCAGCCTGAATGTTTCATTTTGTTTGTTTGGTGAGTGGTTTGAATGTTAATGTAGGGGAGGAATTATATTTCCAGTGGGGGGGGGGGCAAAGCGTGGGTGTGGTGGAATGTGAATGTTAGAAGGGCTTCGGGTCCTGCCGTCCCCTGATGCGGGTTCTACATGGTGCGTGCGGGCTGGCAGGGTTTTCCTTTTTTTTTGATTGACAGGATGGGGGCAGCGGTGTCGGCCCTGGTGGCCGGCTGCCTTGTGGGCCCTGCCACCTGTCCCTGGCCCCGGGGCTATGGTGGTGCAACTGGTAGGGCCCCCTCTCCGGGGGTGCTTTCGGTGAACAAAGGTCTTTATTGGAGTCAGCGGGAGACCTGGCTCCCTGGGAGTGCAGTAAGCCCCCCAATTCCTTAACTCCCAATCCCAGGATCCCTCTGCCTGCTCCATCACACTGCCACACATGTAGGTTCTTGGGGAGGGGTCGTTCCTGGAGGGTTCCACTTTCTGATGATGTCCCCCACCCCAATTTTATTTTGCATTTTAGACACTTCCATCTACAATATTTTCACAAAACACATCTATGTAGTGCATTGTGTGTCATGATCTTGGCGCTGAGGGTTTGGTTTTTTCCTTTGCTCCTTGCTCCCCTCTCTAATTGGTTCTGCGGCTGATTATCACCGATCATTTCCACCTTGTTCCTCTGCTATTTAGGTTGTGTGTTTAACTTCCATCAGCGCCAGGTTATTCAAGTGTTTTGGTGAGACATACAGTATCCTAGCAATCTTTAGTCTGTTTTCCTGTTTATGACCAGTTTTCTGCCCTGTGGATCTCTGTTTGCCTTGTCCCTGTCTGCTCTGTTTGTCTGATCTGATCATTGGATTCTACCGGCTTCTGAACCTGGAACTGTCTTCTGACTTCAACCTTGGATTTCCCTTCTGGACTCGGTTGCTGCTCGGCGTCAGCTGGCGCCCACTCCAGTTTTTTTCGTGGTATGCGCATGCGCATCTGACGCACCATTCACGAATATAGAATATAAATTACAATTAGCCCTAACCCTGACCTTAAGATATAAAACAGCAAGCAACGTAGTTAGAGACATGAATAAGTGATGATTGCACTGTTTTTCCCAGTTTTACATCCGTCCACGGATCTGCTTTTTTTCTGTCTGCCAGCGCATTGCGCACTGATGTGGTTTTTTGAGGAAAAACGTCCAAAACGTACGAAATAGTGTGCATAACTTTTCGTACGATTTCATACACTGATAATGAGAATATGTTGACAGAGTTAGGGGCAGATCTAGGGGGCAGTTACTTGGGCTACAGCCCCGGATGTTTCCCCAAGAACTTCTGAGCTAATCTGAGTAAAATGTGCAGTACTGCAATTCACCAGATAGTCGCAGCATGCGCAGGAAAGCAGCAGGAAAGTAGAAGAAGAAGTTGTCACTAATAATTGTTGCTAGAAGACTGATGTCCCAGGTATATGAAGCTCTGACTGACTTCCAGATGTTCTTTGTCCCTGTTTTGTATAAAATTCTGTTCCCATGGCGGGTGGGACCATTTTCATGGCACTTCTAATCGATTTCTCACTAAAAACAGCTCCTATAATGATGTCACGGTTCTAACATCCAGTTTAATCAGCAGCTGTTGTTTACAAAAAAGTTAAAATAAATAAATAAATTAGGTCCTTCTTAACCTGTTTTGTGATGTTGTTTTAAACTCCAAGATAATCTGTCTTTTTCCAACTTCTGTCCCTTCTGTCATGTTGGGATCAAGGTTTCTAACCCACATGCAGAACACACGGACTCAGAGGAAAAAGTTCAACAGTTTATTGAAACACAATGTGAATAAAGTACTGATGTTTGGAAACAGATCCAGGACTGGTCACAACAGGGTTCTCTGCAGAGAGGGACAGTTTGGTTAGCTGAGATCCAAATTCTGTAGCTAGTAGAGTAAATGCAAGTCTGTACCTGTTCAGTGATTTTGGCTGAGAGGCTGAGGGAGGGAACCAGGAGGGTCCAGAGGCAGAAGGTAGGCAGAGCATGGGCGTAGGTTTGCATAGGGACCATAGGGACATGTCCCTACCAAAATTTTGAACCGACTTAATTGTCCCTACCAATAATTGGATGTGAGCAACATGTTTATAATTTCCAGCAGTAGTTGTTGCAGCAGTGGCTTCTTTTCCTCTGGCAGCTCCTCTGCCTGCTCTCTCCTGTCCCTTTCATGTAGCAGCGCATGGAGCTGTGCTGCGCTGTTTAACTTCACTCTCATTGGTTGTTCTGCCTTAAGTTCCGCCTTCTCTCTCTCTGATTGGCTGTTTTCTAGTCCGCGTGTGCTTGGAGCACAACAGTGAAAATTTATTCACACTAGAATGCAGCGGTTACTACAATTAATATTAGGCTACAAAACTAGTCCCAATAAAAAAAAATGAATATCATGTACACTAAAAGACTAAAACTTTTTTTTTTCTTTTATAAAAGGAAATATTCTGAGTCAGCCAGGAGTTCTGAAGACACAAAATGGGCAAATAAAGGCTGTAAGCCATCAACATTTCTGATTCTTAGCCACAGCCAACTAAAAAAGAAAATGTGAGGGTTTCCTTTTTACCGATATTAAGTTGATATTACTGTTTTCATTTTTTTGTTTTTATTTTTACAATTTTGATATAATAACTGATCTAAGTGAGTTGCTCTGTGGGGAAAGGCACATTTTACATTTATATTACTGTATGTTTTAAAGTCTCTATACTCCAGTTAATGATGAATCACTCACTAAATTAGTTGACGATTATTGAAATAATCAATTAATATGATTCCTTTTTTTCAGCCCCAGATAAAATACATGAAATTGGCAACACAGAGTAACTAAAGCCCAGATGTTCAACTTTTATAGTGAAGTTAATATTTTAATGAATGTATTATTTTGCTTGATACAGAGAGAGCATAGTAGGTAAAAATATAAGAGTGGGGTTTAACGCTGCACAATTCTATATCTTCAAAAGAAAATACTGTATTTACCTTCTCTCTTAGTCGTTCAAATGAAACCGTTTTCAAAGTGGAAAACAGTTTTAATTCCACATTCATCAGAGCCGGTGATACTTCAAACATTGATAAACAGCATCTAATGAGTGTAGAGCTTATAACATTTTTATTAATAGAGCAAAATGTTGCTTTTCTCTTTTAACAATGAATTCCTCTTATCAGTACAGATTCTCACATTGAGCATAGAAAAGGGCATGCATATTGCATAGCACCAATGACACCAGACCAATAGTGTCCCTACCAAAGTTCAAATCAAACCTACGCCCTTGAGGCAGAGGGCTTGGCAGAGGCAGGGCTCGACTTCAGACCTTGCAGTGTTCAGATCTGAGTTACTTTCCAGTTCTCTTCTTGAGAGCGGGCAGGCAGGTTCTGACAGTTTGACTTTCCAGGGTTCTTCTGAGATCAGACAAGCTGGTTTCAGCTGAGAAACTCTTCCAGAGTTCCAGGGTTCTGTCAGGTTCTTCCTAGGAAGCAGAGAGGACAAAACTGGTTAGGTTCAGGTTCAGGTTTCAGGGGAGTCAGAGAATCAGACAGGTTGGTTGGCTCAGGCTTGCTAACCGTAACTGGCTTAACACTCTGGCACTGGAGTGTTGCTCTTCCACTGCTTAAATGCTGGTCTCCTGATGAGCAAACGAGCCGCAAGTGTGGTAGTCAGCTTCAGCTCCAGGAGACCTAAGGCGCCCTCTGCTGGAGAAAGGTGGACAGACCTCCAGATCCCAACACCTTCAGCCTGACAGAAATAAAGGTCAGTCACCAGACACAGGTCAGTTTTCCAACACATAGAGTATATTTTTCATTTTTGATATAAGAGGATGGAAACTGGCTGATAGCAGGGCGCAAAAACTAAGAGTTCCTGCGAAAATGAGAGAGTAGACTTTCTGGTAAATCCCGTTCTAAAGTAAAATATGACAGATTACAGGATTAAGGATATCTCTAGTATCCGACATGCTATCACACATAACAATTTTTGAGAATTTGCAAACAGTTGCTCTTTATTTCCCAAAGAAATGGGAGGAGGAGAAGAGAAAATGGATATTTCAGCTGTCTTAAATAATCTGTTCCCCCTCCATAAAATGGGAACAAATTCACCTGCAAGTCATTAACTGTGATTATTCCTCTCTTCATCAACAACTAACCCTTTAGATTTGGGGACGTTTGATCATTATTTGCCAAAGTAATGAGAGGGGAATGATATATTTTAGCCGCCTGACATAATCCGTTCTCCCTTTGATGATGTTGGGATCTGGAGGTCTGTCCACTTTTCTCCACCAGAGGGCGTTCTAGGTCTCCTGGAGCTGGAGCTGACTGCACCACCTGCGGCTCGTTTGCTCATCAGGAGACCAGTACTTAAGGAGGCGGAGAGCTACACTCCAGTGCCAGAGTGTTTGCCAGTTATGGTTAACAAGCCTGAGCCAACCTGCCTGTCTGAATCTCTGACTCCCAGAAAACCTGAACCTGATCTGTTTTGTCCTCTCTGCTTCCCAGGTTGAACCTGCCTGAAACCTGAAACCTTGAAGAGTTTCTCTGTCGGTAATCTCTCTGTCTGACCTCTGAAGAACCCTGGAGAATCATTCCTGCCTAAGACCTGCCTGCCCGCTCCCTGAAGAATCTGAAAGGGAAACTCAAACCTGTTGCCTGCAAACTCTCAAACCAAGCTCTGCCCCCGCCAAGCCCTCTGCCTGCCGACAGCCTCTGGACCCTCCTGGTTCCCCCCTCTGCTGCTCTGCTCAACTCCAGATCAGGTACAGACCTGCACTCTCTCACCCTGCAAAGTACCTGGACTTCATCTAACCACTCTGTCCCTCTCTGCAGTGAACCCAGTCGAGACCAGTCCTGGATCTGATAACCCCTTGGATCAGTTCTTTATTCAACTGTGTTGTTCAATAAACCTTTGAACTTTTTCTCCTGTTTCCGTGTGTTCTGCATGTGGGTTAGGAACCTAAAACCAAACATGACAGATGATCTTTATGAAATACATTTCTGTTTAAATGTTGATCTAACAATTAACAAATATTACAAAAAAGTTCAAACCAAATGTCTGGAGCAATGCTACTCCAGACATTTCGAATTGAGAATTGAAAATACATTTCATAAAGATAATCACACCAACAGTCAGATTTATTTTAACTATTTTGGATTTCAAAATATAAAAATAATAAATGTTTCAAACATAATATAAAAAAAAAACACAGTTTCAAAATTCACATGATTTGTTTATTTTTTTTCCCATGTAATGGGGGAATAGATTATATCTGATGGCCAAAATATATGATTTTTTTTTTCTTTGGCAAATAATGATCAAATGTCACCAAATCCACAGAGTTTGTTGATGAAGAGAGGAACGAACACAGTTACAGACTCGCAGTTGAATTAATTTCTTCTCATGTTATCGAGGGGGATTCTTATGTGTGATAGCATGTAGTATACAAGAATTTTTTTAAATCCAATAATCTGTCATATTTTACATTAAAATGGGATTTAGCAGAAATCCTACAATCTCATCTTCACCCTCAGGTCTAAGCCCCATGATCTCCGAGAATCCTAGATCCCCCCCTTTGCACAGAGTGTAACGAAAAACTCTTGCATCCGCTCCTGGGACTAGATGAAGAACTGGATGGACGGCTACATGGAGATCAGGGAGTGTTACCTCACAACAGATCTGTGATGAGAGCCTCCTGCCTGGTTGGTTCCCAGCAGCCCAACTCTTCGTCTTTGAGCCAAGCACCTTCTCCAGGCCCGCCGGGTCCTTGACATGCCAATGACGGCGGACAGACTCATCCTTATCCTGGATGCTGATTAGATTTTGGTGGAAAAAAAGCTCAAAAGTGACTTTGTTAAATGGTTTAAGGTGTGAAAAAAGCTGTAGTAGGTCCCAACTTAATGGGAGGTTGTTTTTTCTCTTAAAGCCTCATTTTATATGCATTAATCCGTTGCTCTGTCCCATCAACCCAATGTAAAAAAAGAGCATATTTCTTAAAGAACAAAACGTAAAACTTGATCATTATGAGAAACAAGAGGCAAATCTGTTTTTTAAACACAGCATCTCAGCAGTTCCTAAATCCATTGTGGCTCATTCTATTCTCTGTCTTTTCAACTACCTCTCATTTAAAAGATGAATAAAGCCAAAGAGTGAGGAGGAGGCACTGCTCATTAACCCTGTAGTACTTGGAGACTCGCTGCGCTTCAGAGCCAGTGCTCCTCTAACTACCCATTGGGGTGGGGGTGGTGTGTGTGTATCTGTGTCTTGCCAGGGGGGGCTTTGGTAAAGTGTTCAACCTTGATCCCTTTTAAAATTTAATGAAATTCCCTTTTGTGTAAGGATACTTTTGTTTTATAATTGTCAAAGTGCCACATAAATAATAGTTTGGTGAGTTTAGAAACAATCTTGTCAAAAAGGTTGTTAAGGCTTCACTGCTATATAGGACATAGAAAATAAAATAAAATTTATGAAAAAAAAAAACTTGATTTAGTTGTTTTGGTTTATAACCTTTTTGAAAATCTTTCCAGATAAAAAAATAATATCTGGTATGGTATCAGATATATTCATGTTTATTACTAAAGTAGTCTGGAGGTCTGTCCACTTTCTCCACCAGAGGGCGTACTAGATCTCCTGGAGCCGGAGCTGATTGCACCACCTGTCGCTCATCTGCTCATCAGGAGATCTGTATTTAAGGAGGCAGAGGACATCTCTCCAGTGCCAGAGTGTTTGCCAGTAACGGTTAGCAAGCCTGAGCCAACCTGCCTGTCTGAACCTCTGACTCCCTGAAAACCTGAACCTGATCTGTTTTCTCCTCTTTGCTTCCCAGGTTTAACCTGCCAGAAACCTGAAACCCTGAAGAGTTTTTCTGTCGGAAATCTGCCTGTCTGATCTCTGAAGAACCCTGGAGAATCATTCCTGTCAAAGACCTGCCTGCCCGCTCTCCGAAGAATCTGGAAGGGAAACTCTAATCTGTGATCTGCAAGCACTCAAACCAAGCTCTGCCTCCTCCAAGCCCTCAGCCTGCCGACAGCCTCTGGACCCTCAAGGCCCCCCCCCCACCTCAGCCGCTACGCTCAAACTCCAGAACAGGCACAGACCTGCTCACTCACATCCTGCAAATTACCTGTTCCTCCACTAACTCCTCTGTCCCCCTCTACAGTGAACCCACTCGTGACCTGTCCTGGATCTGTTTATTCTTTGTGCAGAATAATTTCAATAAACATTTGAACTTTTCTCCTGCTTCAGTGTGTTCTGCATGTGGGTTAGGAAGCTTAAGCCAAACATGACAAGTAGAAGTTTAAAAACACTTTTCTCAGTTAAATAATTAAATTTTCACTCAAGAAAAGCACAACTTAAAGTAAAAAACAGTAAAAGTAATGCTGTAAGAAATGTTAAGGGCAGAAGCGTTACTGCACTACCCAATTAAAGAAAATTTTCTTTTCCTCTTTTTCCTTAGACTTAAAGGTATTGTGGAGGATTTTTGCAATTTTTTTAAAAGAGCCGCCCTCTCCAACTTTAAAAAAAATTCACATGCAGAACCCTGTATCTGCTCCAAGAGGGAACACCTATTAGAACACGTCTGATAACGTGCTCGAGCCCATTCCTCCTTGTGCACGCTCTGTTTAAAAATTGCTGTTCTCATTTTTTGGGATCCAGAGGCTTGCCCACCAGAGGGCGCTGAGGATCCTTGATGGTTTGTTCTTCTGTTGGGATCTGGGGTGCTGTCTACCTTTCTCCACCAGAGGGCGTACTGGATCTCCTGAACCTGGAGCTGACTTCACCAGCTGCTTCTCATCTGCTCATCAGGGGACCAGTACTTAAGTGGGCTGTGGACAACACTCCGGTGCCAGAGTGTTAGTTAGTCACGGTACAGCAAACCCTGAGCCAACCAGTCTGTCTGATTCTCTGACTCCCCTGAAACCAGAACCTGAACCTAATCAGTTTTAGTCCTCTCTGCTTCTTAGGAAGAAACCTGACTGAACCCTGGAACTCTGGAAGAGTTTCCCCACTGAAACCTGCCTGCCAGCCCTCAAGAAGAGGATTGGAAGAAACACTGGATCAGAACACTGATAAGTCTGAAGTCGAGCCTTGCCGTTGCTCAGCCCTCAGCCTGCCGTCAGCCTCTGAACCCAACCCTGAAGAACCAAACCTCAGTCCTCTGCCTGCCGTGAGCCTCTGAACCCTCCTGGTTCCCTCCTTCTGCCAGCTCAGCTCAAACTTCAGCCCTCAGCCTACCGTCTGCCTCTGGACCCTCCTCGTTTCCCTTTCTGCTACTCTGCTCAAGCTACAAGACAGTAACCCAGCCGTGACCAGCCTTGGACCTGATTACCCACATGTCCTGTAATTATGTTCATTTATTAATTAAACCTTTGAACGTTTTCCCTGCCTCCTGGTTGTGTTCTGCATATGGGCTTGAATCCAAAACCCATCATGACACTCATAAGCCAAGCTTAGTGAGTCTGAACGTCCGCTCTAACCCCTAAATCCCTCCATCACCATATAAAGCAGGGACTATATAGTGTACTTTATAGTGAACTCAGTCAACTGACCGTTGGACAGATGATCATTGCTTTTTTGCTCCGTTGGTCATGTAACTCCGCCTCCTTTGCCTGGTGCCTCCGCCATCTTTGTTATAACTCGCCACCGTCGGATAGCGACAGGAGAGCTCTCCGTGCAAAACATTCAGGGAAATATCTGCTTCTTCTGAGGCCTTTCTGTTCTTCTCATACCCTTCGTAGACCCTTTTGACTGTCTGCCATTTTCAAAGACCCAGAGTGAGAAAGGTGAGCCTCAATGACTGTCTGAAACAGTAGCTCAATATATGCCTGAAAAGTGTGCACAGAAAAAAAAAAGACAGCTGACGCAAGGGTGTGACTTTGCGATAAAAGTTGGTGGGGACGCTCTAAGTATTGTGGCTAATTGACCTACAGCTACTCAACCCGAACGCTTTCAATAGGGTTTATATTTTCCAAAAATGAGCTCAAACATATATTTATTGAATGCTTTACTATTGTTGAGAACACAGAAGAAGCACAATACATTTGTGGTATTTATAGTTAAAGACAGATGCCTGGCTTTTGTTGGGATCTGTAGGCTTGTCAACCTTTCTTCACCAGAGGGAGCCTGAGATCTTCCTCCTGAGGGCGTGAGCTGACTTCTGCACACCTGTTTCCCATCTGCTCATCTGGAGGCTTTCTTAAGGAGGAGGAGGAGGCTGACACTTCTCTGCCAGAGTGTTTGCCAGTAATGGTACCAGCAAACCTGAGCCAGCTACTCTGATCTGTTTTCCTGATTTTTTGAGAACCTCTCTGACTCTGTGTTCTTCTGCCTCTCAGATCCTGACATATCTGGTGATCAGTCAACTCCTGGAGAAAACTCTCGCTGCCTGGAGCCTGCCTGTCTGCCCTCCGCCTCAGCCTCCGTCTCCGCCTCTGCCCTCAGCCTGCCGATCAGCCTCTGGACCCTCAAGGTTCCCCCCCTGCCGGTCAGAATACCCCCTGAGCAGGTATTAACCCAAACCGCCGTTAAACAGCAAGTTTCCTGGATCCACTCTAACCGATCTGTCCTCCTCTAGTTGCTTCCCTCCCGTGACCAGCCCGACGAACCAAGACCCAGTTCACATTTCTCAGAAAACATTGTCAATAAACCTTTTAACCTTTTTCCTGTTTCTGGAGTGTTTCTGCATGTGGGTTAGAAGACTAGACCCCAACATGACAGCTTTAGAGCATTATTTTATATAGGGCTCAGAAACAGTGTATAAAAAATGAGAAATAACAGCCGATACCGATGCCAACATCAATATATCAAGCATCCCTAGTATGGACACAACTTCACTTCCATCTATCCATCCATGCATGGCTTCTCTTTAAGCTGCATCACTGATTATCCTCCTTCACAAACCAGCAAAATGTAATTTAGAAATGTGTCCCATGTGTCATTGACAGCCAAAGTCTATTTATTGAACCTTATATTTCAAAAATCATTTATACACTGATTTGTATTATTTGTGCTTTAATTCTTTTAGGTTTCTTATACTTTAATTTTAAGTCTGTGTCCTCTTGAGTCTGGCTTTCTCTGGGTTGCAGCTATTTCTCAGTCTCGTTGAACTACAAAAGAGAAAATTATATGTTGAATTTTATTAAAGCATTGCATATGTTTTTCTTGTAAACTTGGCAATATATTTCATTGCATGTTGCATATGCCAGTAAATCTGTTTTACCTTTAAATCTGCGGCTGTCCCTAATTGTGTCTCTGCTCTGCTTAAAAACATATTTATGAACCTGTCTATCAATGTAATGATGCCAGAGGAAATGATTTTCAGGATCTCTAGAAGCTCTGCAGTCTGATTCTCTGTTTAATAAGAAAACAACAGATCTGTGTTCATTTTAATCTGGAACTCTGAGTAATGGTCCTGAGAAGCCCAGCTTTTTAAAACTTATATAAATGTACAATCTGCTGCCATTTTTATCTGAAAAAGGTCTGTATGTGTAACTAACGGAGTTTTTGGTGACATCTCTGATTTTTTTAACCAAGCAGTCTCCTAACTTTTATTTAAACATATATGGAAGTAGCTGCCAGTTAAAACTCACTGGGTGCTGCTGCGAATTTATGTTAAATCAGCTTGCCGTATGGGTTCAGACGGAACCGACTGTATGTTACAGTGGCTTGCCATACACGGTATCGCTTCTCATCCTCATAGCTGCTCTGTACGCAGCGAATGACAGATTCCAGGATGTTTCACCGAGAGGTGGGACTTGAACACGGAATGAAAATTCTCTGAACACAATTAGCTTCTCCCTACGGAGCCCCTCTGATGACATGGTCAAAAAAATTTTTTAATTGTGGCCACGAAGTAGTATTTTGTGGCCACGCAATAAGTTTAACGTGGGCACCAAATACTACTTTGTGGCCACGCAATAAGTTTAACGTGCGCACCAAATACTACTTTGTGGCCACGCAATAAGTTTAACGTGGGCACCAAATACTACTTTGTGGCCACGCAATAAGTTTAACGTGCGCACCAAATACTACTTTGTGGCCACGCAATAAGTTTAACGTGCGCACCAAATACTACTTTGTGGCCACGCAATAAGTTTAACGTGCGCACCAAATACTACTTTGTGGCCACGCAATAAGTTTAACGTGCGCACCAAATACTACTTTGTGGCCACGCAATAAGTTTAACGTGCGCACCAAATACTACTTTGTGGCCACGCAATAAGTTTAACGTGCGCACCAAATACTACTTTGTGGCCACGCAATAAGTTTAACGTGCGCACCAAATACTACTTTGTGGCCACGCAATAAGTTTAACGTGCGCACCAAATACTATTTCGTGGCCACGCAATAAGTATAACGTGCACACCAAATACTACTTTGTGGCCACGCAATAAGTTTAACGTGCGCACCAAATACTACTTTGTGGCCACGCAATAAGTTTAACGTGCACACCAAATACTACTTTGTGGCCACGCAATAAGTTTAACGTGCGCACCAAATACTACTTTGTGGCCACGCAATAAGTTTAACGTGCACACCAAATACTACTTTGTGGCCACGCAATAAGTTTAACGTGCGCACCAAATACTATTTCGTGGCCACGCAATAAGTTTAACGTGCACACCAAATACTACTTTGTGGCCACGCAATAAGTTTAACGTGCGCACCAAATACTACTTTGTGGCCACGCAATAAGTTTAACGTGCGCACCAAATACTACTTTGTGGCCACGCAATAAGTTTAACGTGCGCACCAAATACTATTTCGTGGCCACGCAATAAGTATAACGTGCGCACCAAATACTACTTTGTGGCCACGCAATAAGTTTAACGTGCACACCAAATACTACTTTGTGGCCACGCAATAAGTTTAACGTGCGCACCAAATACTATTTCGTGGCCACGCAATAAGTATAACGTTCGCACCAAATACTACTTTGTGGCCACGCAATAAGTTTAACGTGCGCACCAAATACTACTTTGTGGCCACGCAATAAGTTTAACGTGCGCACCAAATACTACTTTGTGGCCACGCAATAAGTTTAACGTGGGCACCAAATACTACTTTGTGGCCACGCAATAAGTTTAACGTGCGCACCAAATACTACTTTGTGGCCACGCAATAAGTTTAACGTGCGCACCAAATACTACTTTGTGGCCACGCAATAAGTTTAACGTGCGCACCAAATACTACTTTGTGGCCACGCAATAAGTTTAACGTGCGCACCAAATACTACTTTGTGGCCACGCAATAAGTTTAACGTGCGCACCAAATACTACTTTGTGGCCACGCAATAAGTTTAACGTGCGCACCAAATACTACTTTGTGGCCACGCAATAAGTTTAACGTGCGCACCAAATACTACTTTGTGGCCACGCAATAAGTTTAACGTGCGCACCAAATACTATTTCGTGGCCACGCAATAAGTATAACGTGCACACCAAATACTACTTTGTGGCCACGCAATAAGTTTAACGTGCGCACCAAATACTACTTTGTGGCCACGCAATAAGTTTAACGTGCACACCAAATACTACTTTGTGGCCACGCAATAAGTTTAACGTGCGCACCAAATACTACTTTGTGGCCACGCAATAAGTTTAACGTGCGCACCAAATACTACTTTGTGGCCACGCAATAAGTTTAACGTGCGCACCAAATACTACTTTGTGGCCACGCAATAAGTTTAACGTGCGCACCAAATACTATTTCGTGGCCACGCAATAAGTATAACGTGCGCACCAAATACTACTTTGTGGCCACGCAATAAGTTTAACGTGCACACCAAATACTACTTTGTGGCCACGCAATAAGTTTAACGTGCGCACCAAATACTATTTCGTGGCCACGCAATAAGTTTAACGTGCGCACCAAATACTACTTTGTGGCCACGCAATAAGTTTAACGTGCGCACCAAATACTACTTTGTGGCCACGCAATAAGTTTAACGTGCGCACCAAATACTACTTTGTGGCCACGCAATAAGTATAACGTGCGCACCAAATACTACTTTGTGGCCACGCAATAAGTTTAACGTGCGCACCAAATACTACTTTGTGGCCACGCAATAAGTTTAACGTGCGCACCAAATACTACTTTGTGGCCACGCAATAAGTTTAACGTGCGCACCAAATACTACTTTGTGGCCACGCAATAAGTTTAACGTGCGCACCAAATACTACTTTGTGGCCACGCAATAAGTTTAACGTGCGCACCAAATACTACTTTGTGGCCACGCAATAAGTTTAACGTGCACACCAAATACTACTTTGTGGCCACGCAATAAGTTTAACGTGCGCACCAAATACTACTTTGTGGCCACGCAATAAGTTTAACGTGCACACCAAATACTACTTTGTGGCCACGCAATAAGTTTAACGTGCGCACCAAATACTACTTTGTGGCCACGCAATAAGTTTAACGTGCGCACCAAATACTACTTTGTGGCCACGCAATAAGTTTAACGTGCGCACCAAATACTACTTTGTGGCCACGCAATAAGTTTAACGTGCGCACCAAATACTACTTTGTGGCCACGCAATAAGTTTAACGTGCGCACCAAATACTACTTTGTGGCCACGCAATAAGTTTAACGTGCGCACCAAATACTACTTTGTGGCCACGCAATAAGTTTAACGTGCGCACCAAATACTACTTTGTGGCCACGCAATAAGTTTAACGTGCGCACCAAATACTACTTTGTGGCCACGCAATAAGTTTAACGTGCGCACCAAATACTACTTTGTGGCCACGCAATAAGTTTAACGTGCGCACCAAATACTACTTTGTGGCCACGCAATAAGTTTAACGTGCGCACCAAATACTACTTTGTGGCCACGCAATAAGTTTAACGTGCGCACCAAATACTTCTTTGTGGCCACGCAATAAGTTTAACGTGCGCACCAAATACTACTTTGTGGCCACGCAATAAGTTTAACGTGCGCACCAAATACTACTTTGTGGCCACGCAATAAGTTTAACGTGCGCACCAAATACTATTTCGTGGCCACGCAATAAGTATAACGTGCGCACCAAATACTACTTTGTGGCCACGCAATAAGTTTAACGTGCGCACCAAATACTACTTTGTGGCCACGCAATAAGTTTAACGTGCGCACCAAATACTACTTTGTGGCCACGCAATAAGTATAACGTGCGCACCAAATACTACTTTGTGGCCACGCAATAAGTTTAACGTGCGCACCAAATACTACTTTGTGGCCACGCAATAAGTTTAACGTGCGCACCAAATACTACTTTGTGGCCACGCAATAAGTTTAACGTGCGCACCAAATACTACTTTGTGGCCACGCAATAAGTTTAACGTGCGCACCAAATACTACTTTGTGGCCACGCAATAAGTTTAACGTGCGCACCAAATACTACTTTGTGGCCACGCAATAAGTTTAACGTGCGCACCAAATACTACTTTGTGGCCACGCAATAAGTTTAACGTGCGCACCAAATACTACTTTGTGGCCACGCAATAAGTTTAACGTGCGCACCAAATACTACTTTGTGGCCACGCAATAAGTTTAACGTGCGCACCAAATACTACTTTGTGGCCACGCAATAAGTTTAACGTGCGCACCAAATACTACTTTGTGGCCACGCAATAAGTTTAACGTGCGCACCAAATACTACTTTGTGGCCACGCAATAAGTTTAACGTGCGCACCAAATACTACTTTGTGGCCACGCAATAAGTTTAACGTGCGCACCAAATACTACTTTGTGGCCACGCAATAAGTTTAACGTGCGCACCAAATACTACTTTGTGGCCACGCAATAAGTTTAACGTGCGCACCAAATACTACTTTGTGGCCACGCAATAAGTTTAACGTGCGCACCAAATACTACTTTGTGGCCACGCAATAAGTTTAACGTGCGCACCAAATACTACTTTGTGGCCACGCAATAAGTTTAACGTGCGCACCAAATACTACTTTGTGGCCACGCAATAAGTTTAACGTGCGCACCAAATACTACTTTGTGGCCACGCAATAAGTTTAACGTGCGCACCAAATACTACTTTGTGGCCACGCAATAAGTTTAACGTGCGCACCAAATACTTCTTTGTGGCCACGCAATAAGTTTAACGTGCGCACCAAATACTACTTTGTGGCCACGCAATAAGTTTAACGTGCGCACCAAATACTACTTTGTGGCCACGCAATAAGTTTAACGTGCGCACCAAATACTATTTCGTGGCCACGCAATAAGTATAACGTGCGCACCAAATACTACTTTGTGGCCACGCAATAAGTTTAACGTGCGCACCAAATACTACTTTGTGGCCACGCAATAAGTTTAACGTGCGCACCAAATACTACTTTGTGGCAACGCAATAAGTTTAACGTGCGCACCAAATACTACTTTGTGGCCACGCAATAAGTTTAACGTGCACACCAAATACTACTTTGTGGCCACGCAATAAGTTTAACGTGCGCACCAAATACTACTTTGTGGCCACGCAATAAGTTTAACGTGCGCACCAAATACTACTTTGTGGCCACGCAATAAGTTTAACGTGCGCACCAAATACTACTTTGTGGCCACGCAATAAGTTTAACGTGCGCACCAAATACTACTTTGTGGCCACGCAATAAGTTTAACGTGCGCACCAAATACTACTTTGTGGCCACGCAATAAGTTTAACGTGCGCACCAAATACTACTTTGTGGCCACGCAATAAGTTTAACGTGCGCACCAAATACTACTTTGTGGCCACGCAATAAGTTTAACGTGCGCACCAAATACTATTTCGTGGCCACGCAATAAGTATAACGTGCGCACCAAATACTATTTCGTGGCCACGCAATAAGTTTAACGTGCGCACCAAATACTATCTCGTGGCCACGCAATAAGTTTAACGTGCGCACCAAATACTACTTCGTGGCCACGCAATAAGTATAACGTGCGCACCAAATACTATTTCGTGGCCACGCAATAAGTTTAACGTGCGCACCAAATACTACTTCGTGGCCACGCAATAAGTATAACGTGCGCACCAAATACTATTTCGTGGCCACGCAATAAGTTTAACGTGCGCACCAAATACTATCTCGTGGCCACGCAATAAGTTTAACGTGCGCACGAAATACTTATTAATAATATTAATATCATTCCTGGACAACTGGGTAAGCAAATCGAGCGCGCCTTCTCTAAGGTCTAAGGCGCGCTCGATTTGCTTACCCAGTCGGTCTCCGCCAGTCACGTGACATTTGTTGCTAAGACGCCATTTTAGGTGGAAAAGGCGTAGTGTAAACAACCGCAGCATAGCTAAACGAAGGACTAAAGGCCCGTTTACATAGCAGCCTGTCCAAGATAAGTCATTACAGTTAACATAAGCCTGAAAACAGGGGCGGATTTATTGATATTATTAATAAGTATTTCGTGCGCACGTTAAACTTATTGCGTGGCCACGAAGTAGTACTTGTGTAATGCCACAATTAAACATTTTTTTTGTCCATGTCATCAGAGGGGCTCCGTATCTCCCAACCCCAGTTACTGTTGGCTGAAGTAAATTTAGCGGAAAGGGGGGAAAAAGCGGAAATCATTGGTGGGGACATGTCCACACCAGTCCTTCACACGGGACGGCCTTACATGAACACATCAACAGAATGATTGACAATTAGAAGTTATTTAGATGACCTACACAGAAGATCGTCCTCTAACTCTCTTAGTTTTGTATCTAATAGTTACAGTGGGAAATTTAATTTTGCATGATCTGGATAAACTATGTATTTTGGTATGTGGTGAACAACATGTTTGGGTAGTAATTAATTGTCTGGAAGAGACTAATTATTTTTGATAGTTTTTAGTTTCTTTAAATACCAACAGGCCATAATGAAACAAATGCCTAAATGAAATACAACTAATGAGTCTATTTTCAAAATTTATGGAGTAGAAAGTATAAATATTAGTAAAAACAAAAAAGGAGTAGAATGAAAATAATAATAATAATCAGGTAAAATCTAGATAGATTTTGGCCCGGGCATTTTTCCATCTCCATAATTTAGTTTGTTGCAAGGATTTTACAGTTTGAAGAAATAGAAAATGACACCATATGCCAACCTTCACACGGATGTGCATGAAAAGAAGGGCTAAATGTACTGCATGCGTCAATTAGGTAAGATTGCATCACATCTTGAACTCCTTGGTGACTTATATTCACAGGTGGCCGGAGAGGGAGAGTACGGAAGAGGATTAGGGCCACTGGAAAAAAAAAAAGTTAACAGATTTCTCTTATTTTATTTCAGTATAGTATGGGGAAAAAGTCAGAATTCTGACTTTAATCGCAGAATTCAGACTTTTTTCCCATGTTAAACTGAAATAAAATTTAATAATCAGTTTACTTTTTTTTTTTCAGTGGCCCTAATCCTCTTCCGTATGAGAGAAAATGTTTTGGGTTGGGATGATTAAAGGAGGGCCGGCCCACCGGGCAGATGCCCGGTATCACAGACGACCAGTCCGAGTCTGGATAGCAAGAATTTCTACTTGACTACAGGACCAAAGTGTTGGTAGTTTGTTACCTTTTACATCTGACTCTCAGGTGTAAATGAAAGCAAGGGACATTGAATTATTCAATCCAACAGGTTGATTGCGACCATTAGGATTGAATATTGTTGGAGCATTCATCAAAGTTTGGTCATTAGAATTTCCCCTCCTATTTTTCTGGCAGATGAAAAAGAAAAAAACATTTGCAGATATAGCTACTTTGAATCTATTTGATTTAATTTCCATATTAGATACCAAATATGCTGAAAAATGTAGGCCTATAAGAAACATAGGATGTCTTTCGGTTTATCCGTGTAGACCTGATCTATTTTAAAATCATTCTGAAAGGATAAAACAAAAAGGCATTGAAAATATATTTTTTTATAGATGTTCGCATTTTCGTCTAAGTCGACGAGGTCCAGCTTTTGTGTAAATGTAATTAAAGTTTTTGTCTCCATGGTTTTACAGATGCTGTGGGAACACTGCATCCTGCTTTGCGGACAAACCTTCTCTTTATCCTCTTGTAAGAAAAAAAAAATCAGCGCCGCTCTGAAGGGAGGCTTTAATTGGAATTTCATGCGGGCTAAACTGGGGGGGAAGCTCATATAAGTTAACATTTGGTCGAATTAATTGGTCCTTTTCTCCCTTTTCACCTCAGTCGAGCCGTTGCTCTCGCAGACGAAGCGCCGCGTTAATCTCCCATTTTAGAATCAATTCAGTCGGACGGACAAAGAGTCCGCCTCGCGCTTTTCTTCTCTTCTTGTCCCAAACGAGCTTCATTGTGACCCGCAAATTGTCTAAATCCCCCTTCGACAGACCCCCCGGTGGAAGAGGCAGTAGAATGAAAAAGTCCTCATGTTGTTGACGGCTGATTGACGCGCGCCCCCACTACTCTAATCTCTACCGCGTGCGCGCGCGCGCTTTAAATAAAGCTCTGAAACTCGTGTTTGTGGTTTTTTTTTTTTACAGATGTGAGATAATTTTGGAGAAAGAATGCAGAGAAAAGACCAAACTGTGTGCTTAAGGTTGGTGACTGTGCCGCTGCTGCCCAGCAGCGTGCGGCCGCCGGGGAGCGACTTCTCTCTGCGCCGCGACGCGTTAATGGCTCCCTGCTCAGGGAGGTTTCATTTGAATTAAACGTTAAGCGAATTTCACTTAGTTTTTGTATGTGAATGCGCAATATGGCCAGTTTGCTGGTTCATATAACAGAGAAGATGACAGAAAGACGAACCCGATAAACTAGAAATGTAGGATTTAGGATTTGGCCCTAAATGACCCGGGTTTGCTTATATTGCTAATGTGAGTCCATGAAATCAGCTCTTTTTTCTTAGAAAATGTGACTCAGTTGACTGGATGATCTGGTGAACTGTAAAGTGACCTGAGATGAAATGTGTTGTGAATTGAAGCTATAGAAATAAACTGATTGAAATTGATTATTCTCAATCATAAGATATGATTAGATCACAAACGAGAGGAAATGAACGAATTAGTTGTTTCTTTTAGAGGTTTTCAATAGAATCTATAGTTTTTCACAGTAATTAATGATTGAAGAATTAAACAATGTAGTTGATATTCTTAATTATTCTATATTCTTTAATAAGAATACAGGAACGGCACTGTAGCCCAACGCTGACATGTTTAGATGCTGATTTTATTTTCCAGGTGGAAACAGGAAACTGGACTCACATCCGGTCACACACTGGGGCCTTGCCCAAAGGCACTTCAACATGACTCTGAGTCCAACCATTGGTTGATGATAAATCTGATCATTTCTATCAAGAGCTTAAAATAACTCATTGTGTTTCTCACAGGTCTCCCGATTTTGGGATTTTTTTTATTTTTTTACTTCGCAAAAAGAAAGTAACATTACTGAAACATTCTGTTGGTCTTATGTAAGTTTTTTTTATTATTATTATTATTATGTTTCTTTTCTCTTTTCTTCCATTTACTCTCCCAACATCTCAAAGTATATTTTTGTATGTTGACAACATTTTAACTCTTCTTATAGATCATAAATCGGTCTAGGAACAGTTTAAATGTGAGGCTGTTGTGCTGTTTGGTCTTGTACGGAAGAGGATTAGGGCCACTGGAAAAAAAAAAAAAAGTTAACTGATTTTTAAATTTTATTTCAGTTTAACATGGGATCTCAGAATTCTGAGATTAAAGTCAGAATTCTGACTTTAATCTCAAAATTATCACTGAATTCTGACAATAAAAAAGTCAGAATTCTGAGAAAAAAGTCAGAATTCTGAGAAAAAAGTCAGAATTCTGAGAAAAAAGTCAGAATTCTGACTTTTTCCCCATACTATACTGAAGTAAAATAAAATAAATCAGTTAACTTTTTTTTTTTTCAGTGGCCCTAATCCTCTTCCGTAGTCTTGCATGGCATCTGTCTCCGAAGTAAACACTTATATAAGAGGAGTCAAGATGTCTCCACAAACATGTGCGCCTGGTGAAAGTGCGCAGGGCGTCATCTACTAATATTGGCCTTGCCGGGTTATTCCAGGGCTGGCCTGACGCGCTAATTAGCTGTTAATAGAAAGGGAGCCATTTGGGAGCACGTTACTGCCCTCCGCAGAGTGTGCACCGGGATAATATTGTTCTTGGCGACGTGCGCAGAATAACCCAGACTTTATTAAGAAGGAGGCCCAGATGACGAGCTGCGGCCTGAGTGCTCCATTATCTCTCGGCTCCGTGTGAGAGACGGTCGCTCCCTGCTTCTGCTTCCGGATCCCCGGGGCCGTTTAGCTGCTTAATGTAATTCGCTTTGAAGGGCTGTGTTATCGCCGATCATTTGCGCCATTATTCCAGAGTCAAGTGTAAATGTAACATTATTAAGATCGTGTCTGTCAATAAATCTTGATGTAAAGTGGATGCAAAGGAGGCCTATATTAGAGTGTGCAACTTTTTCCCCTTAACCTCATGGGGAGAGAGGTACTGGAACAAATCACTATACTTTTAGGGGTGACCACTCATCTGGTAATGCTTTAAGCTCGATGCTATTGAACCTAAAACCCCTGCATGGTTAGTACAGGCCAACAGAACAGTAAAATCTGATCTTTGATCAAAGTGTTGATTTAAATATGTCAGATCTTAAGGTTGAATTTCAATGTTCAGTTTTATTAAAAATCGAAACAACATGGTTGATACATTTAATTTCATTATAAGTTATTTGTTCACATTCACACATTTTCAGTGAAATACATAACATGGCAATTCATTTTTAAATAGCATATTTTAAACTATTATTTAGAGTCCCATACATTGATCATGCAGAGAGGTGATTTGTCAGAGTGTTTTATATATATGAGGAAGAATGCTGGGTGACAAAAAAAAAAGATAAGTATTCCTAATAATGCTCCTTTCAGAAGGAACTTCGGTTCATTCATCCCTGCTGTTTTATTACCAATATGGGCTCCTACAATTCACTATGTGAGTTCAGTCTAAGCATGGTGATCAAAGCAGCAGCATCATCATCATCCTGATGATGGAGCAGCAGATCTCAGCTCTGTGGCTCCCTCAAGGCCTCAGACACTGCAGAAAAGCCGCTGTCATGTAGTTTCCTGATGTGTTTCTTCAAATCAAAGTTGCGGCAAAAGCCTTTCCCGCAGGTTTCGCAGGTGAACGGTTTCTTGTCATTGTGCGTGTGCATGTGAAATGTCAAGTTGTAGATCTGGTGGAAGGCCTTGTTACAGATGGAGCACTTGTATTGCTTCTCTCCACTATGCGTCAACTTATGGTTCTTGTAGTTCCCTAAAAAAAAAACAATTAGAGCAATGGTGGACTTAAATGAAAGAAAAATGGCCAACAGAAAAAAAAGTGATAGATGTAGATAATTGTGTACTTGTACTTTTAGTGAAAAAGTTAATTCCTATGAAATAATAGCGTTTTCTCTTTAATAAGAATGTTAAATGATCAACTTAAACATGGAGCTGAACACTTAAGCACTAAAGGTGATTTGATAGTTATCCCATCAACCCGGTGCTACTTCCTTTAACATCCCATTAACGTGATTTAAATCAGACCAGCGACATCAGCTCAACACCGCTGTTCAAATACAACATTTTAGTTTCTTTTTTTTTCATTTATTTTCTTATTTTTATTCATTCTGGTTTTCTCTTTAGAATAAAACAGACAGAAGGATTTTGAATTACTTGTTAAATGAAGGCTCGTGCAACATAGAAAAAAAATCAAATATTCTGCAAAACAAAATAATACCTATGGTTTAAAGAAATTACATTTGACACTATTTTAATTAAAAAAAAAGGTTTTGCTTTACTAAAAATAAAAATCTTTTTTTTTTCTTTTTTTTGTTGTTTCAAGCAATGAGCCTGAAATGCTGATTTTTACAGAATATATATATTTATATATATATAAACTTCTAGGCAGTCTCGAAAATGTAAGAAAAGAATTGTGAATAATATCCCTCATTTATTTGAATCTGTTTTTTTTTATTGTAAAAGAAAAGTAAAACAAGGAGGAAGTGGAGAGGCCTCTGCGCACAGATCCGTGGTGTCGCTATTTGAGACTTTTTTCTCCTTCATTAATGACATTTTTGTGCGTTAAGGTTCAGAAGTTGTCACGTTTGATCAGAATCAAACGCGTTGGTAACTCGTTTAAAAAAAAACGCAACTTTGCCGGAGTTCAAGCAGCTGACCCAGAGCAAATGCTGCCGTCTTGAAGAAAGAATTAGTCCGTGCAAAGTGCCATGTCTGATTTGTGCTGATGGCTTCGGTGAGCCTGGAGATATTTACAGCCATGCGGCTCCGATGTTGCCGCAAACTGGGAGGATTCCTCCGCACAACTGAAACATACGGCAGTCTAAGGCGTTCCTGCGCAACAAAAATACCGACGGAGGAAATATCTGCCTGCACAGAAATTCTTTATTTTCAAAATGCAGAAGTAAGTTCAGCAAGAACAACTTTAAACTAAACGGAATTCAGGCCGTTTGAATCAGACACTCATTTATTTCAGTGAACAGGGGCCCGTAATCCGGGGGCCTTGCGGAAAGTTCCCAAACTGAATTCTTTCCCTTTGTCTTTCCAGCGGAACTCCCGATGCTCCCGGCCGCTGCACAGTGGCCATGACTTCCAAAAAGATTCATTCAGTGCAGAATAACTTGAATTTAGAGTTGGAAACACCAAGATGACTATTTATCAACTAAGAATTACTTAAGCATGATTCGCAATAATTTTACCACTAACTAATTTGAACCCTTAATAGTTGCATATATCTTTTTTCAATGAAAATCTTGATATTTTCTAGTTTAATTTGTTGCTTTTTAAACATGAACTTTTTAAAGTACAGGTACATTATGAGTTTTAGAAAAAAAATGAGAGATTCACATGTAAAAAAAAAGAAATAAAATTGCGTGAAGCTTCTGAGACGCTTACCTTTCTGATGGAAACCTTTCCCACAGAATTCACACACAAATGGCTTGTACCCAGCGTGGATCCTGACGTGCGTGTTTAGCGTGGAGCTCCTGTTGAACGCCTTGCCGCACTGGTTGCATTTATGAGGCTTCTCCTTGGTGAAAGATGTTGAAGAAAAGCAATGAAACAGCAGCTGGAGATGAAATAAGGAAGGAATGTTTGAGTGCAGACGTGCGCGCGGCTCCTCACCTGCGTGTGGATGATCTTATGCCTGCAGAGCGTGCTGGCCTGTCGGAAGCCCTTGCCGCACACTTTGCACACAAAGGGCCGGGCCCCGGTGTGCACCGGCATGTGTCTGGTCAGATTATAATGTGCGTTAAATATCTATAGGAAAAATACAAATTATTCTATTAGTTTCTTTGAAATTGCTGTTTTTGTTATAAACTGATAAATGCATGTTTAATATTCTAACTGGTACTTTTTTCTTTAAGCTTACCTTTCCACAAACTTCACACGTGAAGTTTTTGTGTTTCCCGTCCGCGCTTCCAGTGCCGGAGTTCAGTTTGCTGTGCGTCTTGACGCCGTTTTTGTCGGCAGTCAAAGCCTTGTTCTCCTTTACTAGCTGGTCCAGCTGTCCCGGAAGATGTTCCTTATGTGGATACTGAGGAGTGGGAAGCTTTTCGGAAGCTCCACCGGCCAGTTTGGCGTTCTCCAGCAGCATGAGTTTGTGGTGCGCTGACAGGGAAGCCTGTGGCGTAGAAAACCAGTTTCCGGCCAGCAGGTCTGACTGCTGGTATGCAGAATCCAGGTAATTCAGATAGTAAAGTGAACCCACGCTAGGCACGGCCACGGCCTGGTGAATAACCTGCGGTTTCACCAACTTACTCCCGGGGAATGGCACCGGCTGTTTCAACGGAGAATCCGCGCTGGCGCACACCACGCAGTTCCCCTTGCAGGGAGCGGCTGTTGATCCACAGAAGGTTCCCCTAAAGCTGGCTCTCCACAGCTCCGAGTAGCTCATTATCGCCTTGGCCTGGAAGTCGTAGCTGAACGGCTGCAGCGGTATCATGCAGGGGATCGGTGAGCAGAGTCCGAGGAACTTCTTCCCCTCTGCGCGCTCCTCAACGCCGCTTTTCGACTCCGAGCTCTTGGACATGATCCGGTCGATTGAGAAGGCCAGAGCCTTTGACGTCCCAGAGGACCCAGTCCTACCGCAGGACATCACCGTCTCCAGAGAGGCAGAACTGGACATGGTCCTGATGTTGCAGCTGGAAACTTCCCTCTATTTAAGCTACCAAGCTTCAACACATCAGATGAAAACTCACTTTCCTGCCACAGTTTCACACGTTCAGATTTAAATTCACACCCTGTGCAACATCTGCATCAAGGAGTGAAGGCTGAATCCTTACTGCTCAAAAAATAAACAGGACACGTGAAAGTTGAGCAGCAAGGAGGGAAAAATGCAGGATGAACAGCTGAGTGTTAAAAGCTCCAGGAGATGCAGGACATGAAGCAGAATGTTGGTTAGAGGTTACCTCTTTAATGACAGTGGAGAATCACACGCTGGCACCGCCCCCTTCCCAGCGCAGACCCTGACATCAGCGGACTCACTGTCTTCACCGGCTGAAAAGGAGACGCCTTCATCAACCTGTGCGCCATCAAATCAGAAAAGTTTAGGGGGGGGGGGTGGTAAAGGTTGAAGCCCAGACAGGAACATCTGATCTTTTTCTTCCAATCGAGCAGGAGGATGGGGAAACATATTCCAGCTATTCTCAGAGAGGAGCTGCTTTCACTGCTTAACAACAGAATAATCTCTGTTTTTGTGTTCAGGTTGGGATTTTTTTTTCTTCAGAATCAAAGTCCTAATCCTCTGAGATGGGGTTCCTCCTTTTTAATCGCTGGTTTAAATCCCTACTTAGACCAGCCGAGTGTTTGTGTACATTTGGGGACCTCCAATTTCCACCTGTTTAAGCACAGACGCTCCTTTGGATCCTAAAACACTCAATTGTAAGGAAGCAATTTTCTTCTTCAGTTCAGCACTCTGCGCGCGCACACACATATCCGTGTTTCAATACAAACTGAGGACCTTGAATAGGATTCCAACAAAAGGACCAGTTAACCAGTAAAAGGTTCTCACTTTCCATCCTCACTTTAATATCAAAATGTGCCAAAAGTTTCCTCATTTTGTAGTTTTAACTAAAGCTAGAGCATGTTTTTTTTCTCCTAAAGATCTAAGGAGGGGGGAAAAAATTGAACTTGGCGATGCGTATGAATAGAATAATAGTAAAAGTTTTTTTGTTGTTTTTTTTGCTTTGGTTTTCACTTTAGTTTTTACCAAGAATACAATAGAATCCACCAAGTTCTTAAAGGAATAGTACACCCAAAACATGATTAGCCTTCATTTTCTACTCCCCCCCATGCTGAACAACACTCTGGAGTACTTTTTTGATATCTTAAATGCATCTGGAGATCTGGGAGGCTTCTTGCTGTCTGCTGACATTCAAATAATGGAGGTCTATGGCGCCCGAGGCAGAAAGGTCCATAAAAGTCCACAAAAAACGTGTCAATATTCCTCCATACTGTTCGTCCAATATATTCCAAGTGTCCTGAGTGGGTAGCGTCCAGAATTTACTCGAAACGAAGTCATTTAGAATGTTTTTAGAGCATAAACAGTAGTGTATAGGATTTCCTAAAAGCGCGTTCACGAGTCTACGGAAACCGCGGCAGACCAAACCAGATGAAAGTGCGCATTCAGCTCGGCAAAGAACTCATGCTCTTCCTCAACACTGAAGTCCTCAGACATTTTTCTTTCGTTGTTTCTTTCTTTGCACAGGTAAACAGCACATTTCTTCTTCTACGCTTGCATTATCGGCAGAGCAGACGCTGAATGCGCACTTTCATCTGGTTTGGTCTGCCGCGGTTTCCGTAGACTCATGAACGCGCTTTCAGGAAATCCTATACACTACTGTTTATGCTCTAAAAACATTCTAAATGACTTCGTTTCGAGTAAATTCTGGACGCTACCCACTCAGGACACTTGGAATATATTGGACGAACAGTATGGAGGAATATTGACACGTTTTTTGTGGACTTTTATGGACCTTTCTGCCTCGGGCGCCATAGACCTCCATTATTTGAATGTCAGCAGACAGCAAGAAGCCTCCCAGATCTCCAGATGCATTTGAGATATCAAAAAAGTACTCCAGAGTGTTGTTCAGCATGGGGGTGAGTAGAAAATGAAGGCTAATCATGTTTTGGGTGTACTATTCCTTTAACCTGCTGGCACAACCCAGACTGATAACATTCAAATTAAACTAGATATCGATCTCCAATCTGGGAAAGGCTCCCAAAGAAAACATTCTTAAAACCGAGGGCCATTCAGTACAATTCTTCAAGCTTCCGTGTCGCATTTTTTAGCCAATCACAGCAGCTGTGACAGCTTGATTTCTTTCACTACCAGATGTAACTGATAAATCAAACTCTTACTTTAGTGATATGTCACAGTTAGGCTTCCGTAGCCTGGGGCAAGTTAATGAACATTCAAGGTATATCCAGTTGTGTCGTCCCACGGATAATTATTCTGTGTTCTATAAGCTACACGGGGGTCCATGGTGGGAGCAGCTGCAACCATCTTCCCATTCACAGAGGCAATAATCGCATCTTTTTGCTTGTTTTCAAAAAGAAATAGAGGAGATTCCAGCTAAAATGCGCGTCTATGTTTGTTGTGCTTCAGCTTTCCGCCTCTGATTAAGGTGTAGATGTCATACATGCTTGGCAGGAAGCAGAATTAGCAAGTTAGCACAGACCAAAGATCAGTCCTGGAGTTTTTGATTATTGCATTGTAGTCGGGCATGTTTTACTTAATTTATCATGTTAGTCGTGGTTCATGCCACCTGGAGATATTGAGAGAGAAAGTGTAATTCTAATAAATTAAAAAGAAGTTGGATTCTATCTCATCATTCATGCATTTACCCATTTTCGCATACATCAAAAAACACCTTCAGAGAGCATTAAAACTTTTTTCATTAGTAAGTAAATTCAAATGGCTTCACAGTTGGGTCTCCAGTCTAGTTTGTTGTCCAGGTGAACATCAAGTACGGAAGAGGATTAGGGCCACTGGAAAAAAAAAGAAAAGTTAACTGATTTTTTTAAATTTTATTTCAGTATAGTATGGGAAAAAAGTCAGAATTCTGAGAAAAAAGTCTGAATTCTGAGAGGGGGGTGAAACCCTTGTGGTGTCAGCCATGACCTACCCACAGTTTCCCTCAGAGAGGTGGCAAGTGACTTCCACGCTGGAAGAAATCAATCAATATTTCCAAAATAACCTATGAATACTCTATAGTGCCAAAGATTTTTTAATCATATAAAAAAAACATGATATAAGACCATTAAAATATGTAGCTCTGTATTAATGTTCTCAGCTTGGCCTTTTTGAATGATTACCGCCCAGTGGCCCTCACTCCGGTAATCATGAAGTGCTTTAAGAAGCTGGTTCTTCAGCACAGCAAGGAGTGTCTCCCCCCACACCTGGACCCCCAACAGTTTGCATACCGGGCCAACCGTTCCACAGAGGACGCCGTTGCCGTGGCTCTCCACTCTGCTGTGAACCACCTGGAGCAGCAGCAGAGCTACATCCGGATTACAGCTCGGCCTTTAACACCATTCTCCCGGACAGACTCATCATCAAACTGGGCTCCCTTGGACTCCCCCCTCTGCCTGGATTAACAACTTCCTGACCGACCGACCCCAGGCTGTGAGAGTTGGCCCCCACCTCTCCTCCACCCGCACGCTGAGCATCGGCTCCCCACAGGGCTGTGTGCTGAGCCCCCTCCTCTTCTGCCTCTACACCCACGATTGTAGACCGATCCACAACCACAACCAGATCATCAAGTACGCCGACGATACCGCTGTGGTCGGTCTCATCTCCAGGGGCGACGAGGCCGCCTACAGAGAGGAGGTCCTGAAGCTGGCTGATTGGTGCTCAGAGAACAATCTGACTCTGAACACCAAGAAAACCAACGAGCTCATCATAGACTTCAGGAGGCACAGCCCTGAGCCAGCTCCCCTCTTCATCAACGGCGAGCAGGTGGAGAGGGTTCACAGTAGGGCTGGGCGATAATTCAATAACGATATATATCGATCGATAGAAAAAAAGAGGGTCGATAAAAGTTCGATAAAGAAACGCAGTTTTCCTTCCTTCTCATTGTAGCCTAGCATGTAGGTTTATGCTAGCCACTGCTTCCTCCCAACCAATCACAATCGCGGACCCAGGCACGCCGTCACCAAGCGCCGCCCTCTCAAACCACAACACAGAGCACATGAAGCTGCAGCAAGGAGAGGCGGAGGAAATTGTTCCAAAGAAGGGTTTTTGTAGTTCTGCAGTCTGGCAGTATTTCGGTCATGGCAAGTCGGACCAAAAACAAACCACAGTCATCTGGAAAATGTGTCGGGAACCAGTGAAAACCAGTCTGATAACACAACCAACTTTTTTTTATCATCTCAGCCGCTCACACCCGCAGGAGTACGAGCTGTGGAGGCCCCACCGCGGCTCTCCTCCCAGGAATCTTCGGAAAATATATATATATTTTCAGTTCTGGGCAGTTTCTCACGTAGTTCTAACAATTGAGAGAAAAATGCTGAGGGGCCAGAAACTTCAAATAACTCAGGTTAAAGCAGAAAACTAAGCTTAGAAGTATGCGGGGGTGGGGGGGTCCATGTATTTATTTAAATTTATTTTGGTCACTTTTCTGGTCACTTTAGTTTATTCTTTGTCAGTATTTAATAACATAACTCAGGTCTCTTAAGTTATTTTTCTTTAAAACAATTCTGTTATGGTTAAAAAAGTTGGTTAAATAAAGATTTAATTGGAAGTCTGTGTTTGTGTTCTTTATTAAAATTAAATCATTTAGCAATATTATAAAAAGTCCAGGCAGAGCTGCACATAAAATATGGTTTCAAATCTTTTCAATAATTATCGATATCGATCAATATGCATTTTTTTTTTATCGATAAGCTTTTTTTCTATATCGCCCAGCCCTAGTTCACAGCGTCAAATACCTCGGCGTCCACATCTGTGACCGCATCACCTGGTCAGAGAACATCACCACCATCATCAAAGGTTAGACTTCCTGAGAATCCTCAGAAGGTATAACGTCAACTCCGATCTGCTGCTGGCCTTCTACCGCTCCTCCGTCGAGAGCTTGCTGACCTACTGCATCATAGTATGGTTCGGCAGCTCCACCGCTGCCGACAGGGAGAGGCTGCAGAGGGTGATAAAGGCAGCGCAGAGGATTATCGGTCGCCCTCTCCCCTCCCTGGCAGACATTTACTCCACCCGGTGCCTCAGCAGAGCCAGGGCCATCTCCAAGGACAGCTCCCACCCTGGCTCCACCCTGTTTGACCTGTTGCCCTCTGGAAGGCGCTACAGGTAAATGTGGATCAGGACAAACAGACTCAAAAACAGTTTCTTCCCCAAAGCCATTGCCCCCCCTCAACTCCGACCTGCACTGACGGACACTTTTCACCTGGTTTGCACTATCCCCCCCCCCCCCCCCCCCCCCCCCCCCCCAATCTGTGCCAGTACTGTTTACATTTCCTTTTCCTTTTAATATATTTATATTTTTTTATTTATTTTACGGTAGCTGAAATGGAAGTCCAAAAAATTTCATTGTATCCGTTGCAGAATATGATGACAATAAAGGCTTTTTTTTTTTTTTTTACTTTAACTGATTGATTAAATCTTCCTTACCAATATATATTCACATTAGAGTTAAAAAAATTAATGTTTTTCTAAATGCTTAGGTGAAGCACAGACCTACTTCATTTTACTCTTTCCTCTAAGTAGCTGTGAAGCGGGTTAAATATAACAGAAACCCCTATAGCTTAATTGACATGAATTTTGTTTAGAATAAATGCTTTAAAAAACATAAAAGATTTCAAAGCTATAATGTGTTTAAAACATATTCAGATAAACCAAATGAACCAGCCTACCGAAACAAATTTTAATTTGTTTCTACAAGTAATAGATGTTGTTGTGTTGGGTTTATAATTTAACATTCCCTGGTTAAAAGCCGCAAAGATGAATAAAAGCGTGACTTTTTATGCATGCTCTGCATTTCCACTTTAACTTAATGCAAATTCAAAAGCAAATGTTGACATGTTACCATATGTACAGCAACTTTAATGTCAGTTGATTGCTAATGAAATAACATGCTGATAATGTGCCCAACTGCACCATCACACATTTTAGTACAGGAAATCACAGACAGTTGTCGTCACACTTTCTGTCTGTGGTGACAACTTTCACTGATGTTAAACCTGAGAAAATGAGACTGTGTCACTGGGAGACGATTCTCCTAACAAAAGTGCTCATTTAATCTAATTCTCAATTTCAGGTTGCATTTATTAAATACGTATTTGATTCCTCAGATTCTAAAACAATTGTCACTGGCTACCTATTGTGATTTAACAAAAGAAGACCAACTTGAATGTTCAGGTAAATTGTGATGTAGTCAAAGTATTAATTTCATTAAGTGCTACTTGGTTCCCAATGGGAATTTCCCATTGGGAACCTGCTAGCACTAAGTTGCTAACTGGTTAGCAAAATGCTTCCAGCAAACCGGGCACAACCAAACTTGCTTGAGAACCTTCCGCCACAACAATCCTGCCCCCTTGATAATCGGCCAATCAGATTCACTTTATTCACTTGTGTAAAGTCGGGCACCAATAGGGAGAATTTGGAAAAGCAACTGTTGGAACAGCCGCTTCCCTACGACTTTAAAAACAGAACATACCGGTATTAAAGTTTCAGCTGCCAAACCATTTGGCAGCTGAATGTGACACAATGACCTTTGAATATGATCTCCTTTTTTTATTTATGTCAGAACTGCAGCATTTTGGATCAGCTGAAGGCTTTTAACTACAGTTTGTGGACTTCCTGATAGTAAAGAATTACAATAGTCCAGCCTTGAAGTAACAAATGCATGGACTAGTTTCTCAGCATCACCCCTGGACAGGAGATTTTTCTTATTTTTGCAATATTCCTCAGATGAAAGAAGGAAATTCTAGAAATCTCTTTGATCTGGGATTTAAATGACAGGTCCTGATCAAAAATAACACCAAGATTTTTTAGTTATTACCTGGGATCAATTTAATCCCATCCAAATGAAGTGACTGACTAAACAGATTATTTTTTAAAAGACTCTGATCAAAAGGCTTTAACATCTGTTTAGTCTGCATACAGGGGCAGAAAGTTACGAGTCATCCAGGTTTTCATGTGTTCAACACCTTTTAATCTATGTAATGGGTTAGCTTCATCTGGATTTATAGACAGATATAATTGACTATCATCAGCATAATAGTGGGATTTAATCCCATGCTATCTGATAATTCTACCGATTGAGAGCATGTATATTACAGTGAATCATCTCTGGCACTGATTGCTTGTTTCTTCCTGTTAAAATTGAGTTTTTCCTCTCCACTGTCGCTACAAGCATGCTTGGTGTGAGGGATTGCATTTGAGTCAATGAGTCGATGCAATCAACTGGTTTTCCTTAGATAAAAATGTTTGAATAAATTTCACTGTATGATCTGGTGAAAGCTCCTTGAGATGACATGTATGAATTGGCGCTATATAAATAAACTGAATAGAATTGAATTGTCGGCAGCCTGATCATTGAAGATGCATCATGTATCCTCCAAATCCAAACAGGAGAAATCCGAGTATCCTCCAGTGACGGCGTTGTGAAACAGACCATCCTCCACGCTTTCCAGGAGTCCATGGTGTATCCCATGAAGTATGACCCGGCAGAACAAGAAAGGTCCCCTTTCCCTTCTTCAAACAGGAAAAATCGCAGTATCATAAATCCCAAAATACATACATCTTAGACATCCTCCACTGATAACATTGTAAAACACACAATCCTTCAAGTCAATCCCATGAAGTACAGTGGGGGAAATAGGTATTTGACCCCTTGCTGATTTAGCAGGTTTGCCCACTTACAAAGAATGCAACAATCTACAATTTTAATCATATGTACATTCTAACAGTGAGAGACAGAATCCCAAAGAAAATTCCAGAAATTCACATCATATGAATTTGTAAGTATATGACCCCCTGGACAAACAGCATGTTAATATTTTGTAGAAAAGCCATTAACAGCAAAGAATAGGGCTGTTTCCCCCCCCTGGCCTGAAACTGCCGGTGGAGTGGAGATAGATGGAGTTGGTCAGTCTGTAGACTGCTGGTTAGAGAGACGGTCTTTTCTACTCACCCCCATGCTGAACAACACTCTGGAGTACTTTTTTGATATCTCAAATGCATCTGGAGATCTGGGAGGCTTCTTGCTGTCTGCTGACATTCAAATAATGGAGGTCTATGGCGCCCGAGACAGAAAGGTCCATAAAAGTCCACAAAAAACGAGTCAATATTCCTCCATACTGCTCGTCCAATATATTCCAAGTGTCCTGAGTGGGTAGCGTCCAGAATTTACCAGAAACGAAGTCATTTAGAATGTTTTTAGAGCATAAACAGTAGTGTATAGGATTTCCTGAAAGCGCGTTCACGAGTCTACGGAAACCGCGGCAGACCAAACCAGATGAAAGTGCGCATTCAGCGTCTGCTCTGCCGATAATGCAAGCGTAGAAGAAGAAATGTGCTGTTTACCTGTGCAAAGAAAGAAACAACGAAAGAAAAATGTCTGAGGACTTCAGTGTTGAGGAAGAGCATGAGTTCTTTGCCGAGCTGAATGCCGAGCGCTGTGATCACTCCTAAATTAAGTTAAAATCCTGAAACCTGCCGACGGAATTTGTTCGCTTTTATTACCGGTATCCTGGTGCCTGCAGTTTAAATTATTTAGATGAAAAACACCTGCCAGTCACGGCGTGAACCCAGAGGCTGCCCAGCCTAGAGGCTGCTGATGAAGGGATTTCTGCTGTCGGTGCACCGCTGGTATGTGGGGGTCTGAGCGCCTCCGACAGAAATAGATAATCTGGATGAACTGACTGCAATTATTAAGTTTTCAGGTGGCCTTTCTCACTTAAAAACATATTAAAACTACTTTATTCCCACTGATCACAGCAAATATAGCTGCAAGATTTAGATTATTTAGATGAAAAAACACCTGCCAGCCGCCGCGGTGAAGAGGAGGAGACCCGCCCAGAGGCTGCTGTTGAATTAAGTTTTCAGGTAGAAAAATAGAGCGGGAGCAAAACTGAGTATGATTGTGCTTTATTCATGTATTTATTACAAAGTATTAATCAAACCCATCAAAGTCATCATCCTCTGTTTCTGAATTAAACAGCTGCGCTAAATCAGACATGCCAATTTCCCCTTCTGAGCTGTCAGTCACTTTCCGTGCAGCGCGGCTCCTCAGAAATAATGCCAGCTTTTGCGAAAGCTTGAACAACAGAGCCAGCAGACACGTTAGTCCAAGCATCAACAATCCATCCGCAAACGGTGGCGTAACTTGCCCGGCGCTGCCTTCCACTTATCCTGAAACTGTGGTCTCCGTCTGTCATCCATCGCTCCCACGCCGCTCGCAGCCTTACTTTGAACGGCCGCTTCACACCGATGTCGAGCGGTTGAAGCTCCTTTGTCAGACCCCCCGGGATAACGGCGAGCACAGCGTTCATTTGATTCACCTTTTTTTCCACATCGGCTGTGAGATGGGCACGCAGCGATGGTGATGCGTGGAAAAAACCACCTGGTCTCCTCACATACACCTGCCTTTCATCATCTCCTCATCCATCCAGCCCGTTTCATTTGCGTTAATATCATATGTCATCAGAGCGCTGTGTCTGTCTCGCTGTCAGCTCCCAGATCAGCTTCTCTGATTGGTTGATGCGGCGCGTCCAGCAGCAAAACTTAAATTTTTCCATCTCGAGCAGCAGCAGCGCGTTGGCGGTGCCTCAGATACTTAAACGCTCCCGACGTGCTGCACCTGCAGCTCAAAACGCGCTGCAGGACCTTTTGCTGCACCTATACGCGCGTCAACCATTGACTTTGCATGTAAACTCGCTGCTTCTGCTGCACCTGCTGGGTCCGGTTCACACCGATGTCGAGCGGTTGAACAGCGAGCACAGCGTTAATTTGTTTCCCCATGTTTTTCACATCAGCTGTGAGATGGGCACACATGGAGTTACATATTAACAGCGATGGTGATGAGTGGAAAAAAAACACCTGGTCTCCTTACATTCAGCCACTCTTTCATCATCTCCTCTATGAGGTGGTCTCAAAAGTCGCAGTTACAACACACATAAGGCGCACCGCACCAAAGGGCGCACCGCACATTTTGAGGGGAAAAAAAGACGTTTAAGTGCGCCTTATAGTTGTGAAAATACGGTAATCATGTTTACATTGCTTAGGTCTTAGAAACTAGAGTGAGAGCTTAGTGCTGTTTGGAAGGAAAGAATTGTGATTAGGGCTCCTCTGAAACAAGCAGAAAAGTTGTGGGTTAGATGTGTCTTAGTGAGTCACCTCAGGATTTTGTGTTTTTGTTGGGAACAGCAGAACTGACTGCTTGACTGGATTGGAGCGTGAGTCTTTTTGTCAAGATGCATTTCCATCTCCATGCTCTACAGAGGTAGGACTGTCATGTCCATACCTGGCCAGCTGAATACTCCCACCTCTTCTACCCTCTGGCCAACTGTCACATCCCCTCACCTCTTTCAGTTCACAAGTCTGGGCACATATTTGTTTGACTTTTCTTTAAGGAATATTCTGTGTATCTGAATATTCTGCAATGTTGTTGTTTTTTTAGGGTTGCCAAATTAATTTAGGTTTGTTTTTAATAAATGATTGATATGGAACGAGGTATTTTGTTCTTATGATAAAATGATGGAACTGAAATGAATTAAGGGTAGTAGAGTTTGTAGCACTGTTACCTTGCAGCAACGGCATCCTGGGTTTGATTCCCAACCTATAGTCTTTCTGCATGTTCACCTCTGCATGAATGGTTTCTCTCTGAGTGCTCCGGCTTCCTCTTACAGTCCAAAACCGTGAATCTTTTGTAAATGGCATCTTTAAATTGTCTTTGGGTGTTTGTGTCTATGTGGTTGTATGCTTCTGTGTTTCCTAGCAAAATGCTAGGAAACTGGAGAGAAAATATCGCTCCACAGGCCTGCGAGAGTCCTTCCTAGTCTGGAAAAATGGTTTACTGCTGTATAAGAGGACCCTTTGTAAAGCAAGAGCAGCATACTTCTCCTCATTAATAGAGGAGAATAAGAATAATCCTAGATTTCTTTTTAATACAGTTGCCAAACTCACCCAGAGCCATAGCTCTGTTGAACCGTCCATTCCACCTGCTCTTAGCAGCAATGATTTTATGGGATTCTTTATAAATAAGATTGATCTTATTAAAAATAAGATCATAAGCACTCCTCTATCCGCGATTGTACCTGAGGTAGTCATGGAATCTGAACCGGGTTTAGACTGCTTTGATCCAGTTGAACTCTCTGAATTAGCAAAATTATTGTCTTCATCTAAGCCTTCAACTTGTATGTTAGATCCAGTTCCAACCAGGTTATTTAAGGAGGTATTCCCTTTGATCTCCTCCTCCATTTTAGATGTGATTAATCTATCTCTGTTACAGGGATATGTACCTAAAGCTTTTAAGGTTGCTGTAATTAAACCTCTGCTTAAGAAACCGTCTCTTGACCCAGATGACTTGGTCAATTATAGACCTATATCCAATCTTCCTTTCTTATCCAAAATTCTTGAGAAAGTAGTTGCCAAACAAGTTTGCGATCACTTCCACCATAATGAACTTTTTGAAGAGTTTCAGTCTGGCTTTAGAGCTCATCATAGCACTGAAACAGCTCTGGTGAAAGTCACTAATGATATTCTCATGGCCTCAGATAATGGACTTGTATCTGTGCTCGTCCTGTTGGATCTTAGTGCTGCATTTGATACAGTTGACCATAATATTCTTTTAGAAAGACTTGAATATTTTGTTGGAATTAAAGGAACAGCACTGGACTGGTTTAAATCTTATCTATCTGATCGAATTCAGTTTGTTCATGTTAATAATAGATCTTCAACACGCTCAAAGGTTACCTGTGGAGTACCACAGGGATCAGTGCTAGGACCAATTCTCTTTACTTTATACATGCTCCCAATCGGTAGAATTATTAGACAGCATGGGATTAATTTCCACTGTTATGCTGATGATACCCAGCTATATCTGTCTATAAATCCAGATGAAGCTAACCCATTACATAGATTACAGGCATGTCTTGAAGACATAAAAACCTGGATGACTCTTAACTTTCTGCTTCTGAATGCAGACAAAACAGAAGTTATAGTCTTTGGACCAGAGTCTCTGAAAAAGAAACTGATTAGCCAGTCACTTCATTTGGATGGGATTAAACTGATTTCAGATAATAAAGTAAAAAATCTTGGTGTTATTTTTGATCAGGACCTGTCATTTAAATCCCATATCAAAGAGGTTTCTAGAATTTCCTTCTTTCATCTGAGGAACATTGCAAAAATGAGCAATCTCCTGTCCAGGGGTGATGCTGAGAAACTAGTCCATGCATTTGTTACTTCAAGGCTGGACTATTGTAATTCTTTACTATCAGGAAGTCCACAAACTGTAGTTAAAAGCCTTCAGCTGATCCAAAATGCTGCAGCCAGAGTTCTAATGAAAATTAAAAAGAGAGATCATATCTCTCCTATCCTGGCTTCTCTTCATTGGCTTCCTGTTAAATCCAGAACAGAATTTAAAATCCTCCTTCTCACATATAAAGCCTTAAATGGCCAAGCTCCATCTTATATCAGAGATCTGATTGTTCCTTATGTTCCTAACAGAGCACTTCGCTCTCAATCTGCAGGTTTACTAGTGGTTCCTAGAATTTCTAAAAGTAGAATGGGAGGCAGATCTTTTAGTTATCAGGCTCCTCTCCTGTGGAACCAACTACCAGTTTTAGTCCGTGAGGCAGACACCCTGTCTACTTTTAAGGCTAGGCTTAAAACTTTCCTTTTTGATAAAGCTTCTAGTTAGAGTGGCTCAGGTTATCCTGAGCTATCTCTATAGTTCTGCTGCTATAGGCTTAGACTTTTGGAGGACATAGGGACCCCCATTTCATCATTCTGCTTCATTCTATCTCTGTTCTCCTATTCTGCAGAATCTGTTAGTTCAATCTCTAACGTTCTGCTCTCTCTGCTTTTCCTCAGAGTAGCTTTGCCTCGTCTGTTCCTGTTTGGCTGTGACGTCATCCTGGAAAGAAACATCAGCTGTGCTGCTTCTATCAACACCCTTGTTTATAGATGTTGGAGATCGGCCTGTTTTCCAGTGTAGTCCTGTTTCTCTGACCGTGACTGAGTGGATGTGCTCTCTTCATCCTCTGGCATGGGAGCTGCCTTGGAGCTCGTCTGCCTGGCTGTGTGTTTCCTGGACGGGGTCGCCTTTTACAGCTGCTTTTTGTATCTCTGCTTCTGTCTCCTTGAACCCCAGTCGGCCTCGGCAGATGGCCGCTCACACTGAGCCTGGTTCTGCTGGAGGTTTCTTCCTGTTAAAAGGGAGTTTTTCCTCTCCACTGTCGCTACAAGCATGCTTAGTGTGGGGGATTGTATTTGAGTCAATGAGTCAATGCAATCAACTGGTTTTCCTTAGATAGAAAACTTTGTATCAATTTGACTGTATGATCTGGTTGAACTGTAAAGTGCCTTGAGATGACATGTGTTGTGAATTTGGCGCTATATAAATAAACTGAATTGAATTGAATTGAAATTGAATTGTGTTGCCATGCATTAGACTGACATGTCCAGGGTGCATATTAACTTCTCTCTATAGGCTGTTTGAGATTGACACCAACCCCATAATGACCCGGATAAGCAGAAGATGGATGGAAATTTTGCTTGGTTTCCGTGTGATTGGGCAACAACTTACCAGCAAGCTGGTTTTTTAGCTCTTGTTATCTTTACCACAGTCAGATTGTCAGCTGACTTTTCCGAAGAAAACCCTCCAGCTTCTTTCTGCAATATATTTCCTGCTCTTTCTGATCGTTTACATTTTTGACCCCAGACAACAAGCTTTTGATGGCCCTGTCTGTTTGAATATTAGTCTGGTCAAATGCAGCCCAGAGAGGCAAACAGATGAACATTTCAAACTGCCTTAGCAACCCCCACAAGGAGCACATAGGAGATGTCACAAGCTTAGATTCTCCACAATTCAACCACCAAGTTCTCTTTTATGAACACAGCGACCTCCAAAGCACAATTAACACAAATATAGCAGCATGTCAAAATGTTAACATGACAAACCGGCCACAGCTACATCCCTTTGAAGGCATCCAGAAGCCGTTTTATAAATCCAGTCTTCAATTTTTTTATACTTCAATCATCCATAAGGGTCCACAGATTAAAAGTAATCCAGCATATTGGTAATAAAAATATTCCTTGATGAGAAAATTGGCCATAACATCCGCTTGTTGACATTAGAAAAGTTAGCTGGTCAGCTAGCTTATTCTCAGCATCTTGCTAATATTTTTTACTAATACTTATTTACTCGGTTTTTAGCCCGCAATGTTTGGTATGGTTCTTTACATCATCTTCACAAGTGTCTGCATATTTTTATGATTGTCAGGATCCAGAGATCTGCCACCTGATCTCCAGCAGAGAGCGCTGTGGGCCTCCTGAGCTGATTCCTCTACACACCTGGAGATCACCAGCTCATCAGAGGTCCACACTACTTAAGCAGCTGCCAGACCTTCCTTCGACGCCGGAGTGTTGACCTAGTTTGGTTAGCGAACCTGAGCCTCAGAACGTCTGAACTTTACTAGTAGACTCTAGAGAGGAACTAGTCTTCTAATCGCCTTTCTCTTTTGTGCTCACAGGAAACCCTGAAGCTCTGGATGAGCTCCACCTAGAAACCTGCCTGCCTGCTCATGAAAGCCAAACCTGAAGATCTCAGTTTGGATTCCTTCTTCAGCTCCTGGATAGAGCAAGGAACAAACCCAAGCCAGAAACCTTTTAGCTCGGAACTAGACGCTGCTGCTGCTGCTTAAACTCTCTGCCACATCATTGACTCTGGACCTACAGTATCTCACCTCATGGCTCTGTTACAATCTCCTCAAGGTACATCTTGATTCTTCTCTCAATCAATCCATCATCAGCCTGGCTAACCAAACTCTCATCTCTCCAGAAACTCTGAGACCAGTCCCGGACCAGTACCAGAACCAGATCCAGTATTATATCATTGTACATCTTTCAATAAACCTTGTTAAACTTTCCTTCAGACTCCGTTGTGTTCTGCATGTGGGCTAAGTCCTTACACCCAATCATGACAATGATGCGATTTGAGTGAGATATAGTCTCCGATAGTCTCACCTCCTGTGCACTTCCAGTCAGCCAGTGATGCGCGATATGACACGTTATTATTCTGTGCTGTTATTGGTTAAGACCACATGGGGGGTTGGGCTGTGTGTGTTAAAGGGGTACCGCATTACAGGCTCGTGTTAGAGAGAAACACAAAAACATGCTGCTGAAGCCATTGCACGCCACGCCAAGCTGACACCAAAAGTTCAAAACCCCACAGCTCTGGAATTGTTGTAGCTAGAGGTCTGAAATTTTCTGCATTTGTGGATAACATCATGTAGAACACATTTAATGACTCAAGAATGTCTTTATTACTGCTGTTCAAAAAAGGCCTATCCTTTCCGATATAAAAAAAACCCAAAACTTTAAGTCATGTTTGAACTGATGCAGCTTGGTCTGTCTTCTACTCACCCAATTTATAGACACAAAATAGGCTTCAATAGCTTCTGTTCTCTGCTCCTCCCTTCTTTTCGCTAGTGTTGCCACCTCCCCACACTATTGCCCGTCCTAAAAGGCGCTATAAGGCACTAGATGACATCATCGCCCAATTTGCATATTTCATATCATCCTGTATCTGTGGGAGATTCGGAATCCCCGTCTTTTTTTGTTTCTTTGGGTCTGTCAAAGCGTTGCAGAAAGACGGATGGGAGGGAAAACTTGTGGGAATTTTAAGAGTATTAGGTTTTATAGAAAGAAACAAGTAAATAAAATACATGTAATTCAGCCATTGAATTAAGTCAGTTATTGTTATTAATTCGCTATTAGTTGTTTGCCAACCAATGAAAAAAAGCTCAGTAAGAAGCAGAAAGGGGATAATTTGAAAAAGCACCAGTTCATTTAAAAAAATAAAAAACGGTTTTATATATTAATTTGTAACCTTGAATGAGATTAGTAAGAGCTTTAAAAATATGCATTTCATTTGCAATCTGGATTCAAGTTTAAAGGTTCTCTCTCTTTCTGAATGAAGGCAGCCTGCGCTGCATGAATCATGACAGCAGACAAAATAGAGGAGAGCAGGAGAGAGCAGAGTTTGGCCCTTTTATATGTTGTTGCCAAAGTCTCCAGTAGCAGTTAAAAGTGGCTAGGTGTGTTACTAGGCGCTGTTATTGAAATAAAAGCATTAGAGGGGTCTGAAAAGTCGCTAAATATAGCAAAAAAAACCCATGAAGCTTGCAGTACAGCTATTCGCATCGTTTGTTTTCAAATGGTTTGCTGCTGTCTGTTTGGACCTTTCTGCACATGCGGGGCAAATGGACTGATCCAATGGCCCCGAGATACACTTAAAGATATACTATGCAACCGGTGTTGATTTTCCAGCGAGGCTCCCCCCAGAGGGCGAAAGTAAAAGTGCACTGTCGTAAATATGCACAGCTGTTCTCCTGGTGTCTCCGTCAAGCCAGGCGCGGTTGTTTTGAGCTTAGCAGACAGGCGAACGCAACGAATGACTAACACAGTGAAAGTATGAACATGCACACAGAGAGAGAGAAACCATTCCAATGTTACTTACAATCGCATCAGCAGAAACGCGAGGTCCGCGTCAGCCTTGCAGCCTTCTTTTTATTTTAGCTCTCGCCATTCGGAAAAAGCTTGCCCGATGTTCACCCGTGTACGACTCCTCTCTCTGTCCGGAGCCCTTTTCCTCTTTCTTGCCTGCTCCGACATGGGCTTTCGCTGTTTTCACGCTGGTTCCGCCATGATAACCGCACAAAGATTGCCACTGTGCTAGCAACAAGCATGCTTTTAACTGGGGGCGTGTAGCAGTTCTCACCGTAAAGCAAGACCGACTCTCGCGAGACTTCTGAGCCTGTGGGTGCGGGTCGGTGCTCCTGCAATTGCAAGTGCGGTATTTCCCCCACAGACCACCAGGGCGGCCGAGAATACCTTTGTTCAACCTGAAATGACTCATTTAATCATCCAAAACGTTATGGAACACATTAATTAACTGAAAAATGTTGCATAGTGTGCCTTTAAGGAAATAACAAAGGATGACTTGGACAAAAAAAAAAAATCTGTGGCCGTTTCTCAATATGCGTTCTTGAGCGTTCTCGTGTACTCGTGACACGTCATCAGCCTCAGCCTGAGTACCGTTCCAATTCTTGAGAATGCCAGATCGAGAACGCACCAAATCCCCGGATGTTGTTCTCACCCCGCCCTCTTTATCGAGCATGCATCAGAGCAGACTTGTGCGTTCTTCAGACTGACCGCTTCCCCAGAATGCCCCGCGGCCGCAGCTTGATTCCAGACAGCGCTCACTGTGTTAAGTTAAACATTCCCTTTTCTGCTGCTGTTGTTCTTCAAAAGTACGTTTTGAAATCGTTTGAGGCGATAACATTATACATTGAAGCCTCCCTGTGTGGCCTGTTTACAGAGTTAGTGCGAAATTTAAAAAAAAAGTCCGACGTTGAGCGGACCAGAGTGCCCAGCAGACCTCCGAGGGTAACCGCAGCCAGGGCTAATGTTACCCCGTCTGTAGTGCACTTCTCTCGGTCTAGTTATGTGTGAACTACCGCTCGTTCTGATGGCGGTTTTTTGCTTTAATTCGGCCCGCCATTGCTGGTTTTATACCCTCGGTTCGGTAATTTTTTAAAATGTTTTTTAAGCTTTGGAAATTAAAAATATTGTTTTCAAAATGTTTTGTGTAGGGAATAAATAGCTTTGACTGTTAAAGAAATGCTAAAGAACGTTGCATGTGATGACGTCACGAGTACACTTCTGTTCCAATACACGTACGTGCTCGCGTTTTCGTCAAGTCCGATCTTCCTGCGTTTTCGCCAAGAACGGACTTGACGAAAACGCGAGTACGTACTCGCGTTCTCGTGAATAGAGAAACGGCCTGTGACTTAACAAACAAGTCGCTATGTTAGCTAGGGCTGCAACAACGAATCGATAAAATCGATAAAAATCGACTTTTAAAAGCGTTGGCAACAAATTTCATCATCGATTAGTTGTGTCACGCGATTAATGCGTCATCCGCCGCCGCCGTCATCACATCCACTTGACTGAAGCGGGGGAAGAAGAAAAAATACGGCAGAGCGAGCCAGCGCTGCAGGTGCAGTGTTGCCAACTCAGCGACTTTTCAGACCCCTCCAGCGACTATTTTTCAAAAAAGCGACTAGCGACAAATCTGCCGAGTTTTTACGGTGTCACTGGCGGCTTTTGGAGACTCTTACCTGAAAGCATGTATCGTTCCTACTCTGCCGTGGGGCGCCTCCCCCCACTCCCGCAGGAGTCCCTCTCAGCTGCAGTCAGACCCTCAGCGTCCAGACTGCAAATGAAGCGCGCATGCGCCGGGATTGACGGCGCAAATTGATCACAATAATTAAAATAGCCTGCGCTTTGTAAAGTAAAAAAGTCGTAACATGCAACTTTTGTCAAAACAAATGAACATGGCACGGAACCACCATGTTTGTTTGGTTTTAAAGTGGGGAAACGTAACGTTAGTTTCTCAGGTAGCTCATCTGATGCTTTCCTTACCTTGTTAGTAGGTTACAGACAGTGATAAGGTTGGCTACTTATTTTACTTTTAATTTCAAATGAATTAGCTTAAGCAGCGTTTATATTTTCTTTAAAAATAAATTAACTTGCAAATTATGAGGGCAAGGCTTTTAAAGTTTAAATCTTCTGGCAAAGATAAAGTAAAGAAGGTCCTGCAATTTATGGAAGTAAAGCAGAATAAAATCCAGCAAGATCAGTAATATGTCAATTAATTATCTGCCACATTCCCATGTAAATATCTGTCTTTGGAGGATGTGTTTTTTAGCACCCCTAGTTCTCTCATTTTTATTCCAAATACAATTTATAATTTGAATCACAGGCTATTTTTATCTCTATGGTTCAGTATTTTCTCAAGTAGCAACTTTAACTGCTATACTTTCCTGTCTTAAAAGGCAGAACTCTTCTAGTCTAAAAAAACTCAGTTGTTGAAATGGGGGGGCCTATTGTTTGAACCCCTTAGGGGCTTTAAAAACAAAAATGTCTTTTTTTGCGCTTTATGAAACAAAGTAGCCTATATTTTGTGGATGTACAGCTACATTTCTCATGTAAGTTTGCGTAGTTTTAACACAAACATTTATTTTTCATATTGCACCAGGACAGTTAATGAGCAACCTGTACTTGTGTGCTTGTTTGTTCTGTCTAAAATGTTTATTTTGGAATAAAGAGGTTAATATAAAAAATTTTTTTTGTCCGATTCATCGATTAATCGAAAAAATAATCGGCCGATTCATCGATTTTTAAAATAATCGTTAGTTGCAGCCCTAATGTTAGCTATGTCCGCTTCAAATGTAAAGGGACACGTCAAGTTAAAGCATCCAAGCTATCTTGGGAAATATCTGCTACTGAATGAGGAATGTAAGAAATCATTTTGGATCCAGATCTTTTCAGCAGAAGCTGAATGTAACTGTATGTTGAACTTGATCTAGTTCATTTATAGGTTTCGAACCTTTAAATGAACTAGTTCATGTTTTTAAAAAGTGAACTAAGAATGTGAGCTAGTTCATTTTGAGCTTATTCTTTTTAATTATGAACTGGCACAGTATTGTTTGAGGGGATCATGTTATCAAATGGAAATCTGCCCTGATAAGGACTAAATGAAATTGAGAGGAGGTGAACCCATGACTTAGCAGTCCATTTGAAACTGGACTAATCTGACAGTATTTTAAGGTATACAGTGATGAAAAAGGGGAAACCATCTGGTGGAATTTTCCTCCCTGGGGTAAAACACAATCTGCCTTTCTGTCATTCCTGAAATTTGTGTGAGATAGCATTAAACCGTAAGCTACTGTTTTCAGGGAAAAAGATCTAAAAGTAATCAGGAGGCTGGTTGTCCCTTCGTTAAGCCACGATAAGAAGGTTTGTGTATAAAAAGGGGAGCTATAAGAGGCTTTACAGCCCAGCTTTATTAAAATGATCTGACATCTACCTGCCTTGAAAACTAACCATACAGAAAAAAAACCACATTGCCTGGGCTAAAGCCTGCTTGATTCTGTTGGTGTTAACCTTAAAGCATCCTGCAAAAAGCATTTAACAACACTTCACAACAAATCACAAAACAGTTCATATGCCAGACTGTTTCTCTACACTGTCTGATTTCACACTTCATATTATTTTCCGTCTGCCATTATGCAAAAAATTTACAGAGGAAATGTCTTCATGGGTAACATGTACCCCAGGGCTCTGCACAGCACTGCATCAACCTGCAGCTCTTAGACTAAAGGCCAGTTCTCACTGTGATGGTCAGTTGGAGATTCTTTTTATTTTGATACTGTTATCATTTCCCATTTTCCTACTTGATTGAAGCTTAAAAGCCAAAGCAGCTCAGATCGTGCCAACATAAATCTCCAGGCCCATTAATCCGCCCTGGTGCCGTCTTTGCACAGAACTGCCCAATGGTGTCTGGATATTCATGGGGAAATTAAATGAATGACATTCAGCAAGAGCTCACCGCTGGTGCAGATTGGATGGTAAAATAGGTAAGGCTGCTTTGAGACATGGCTGCTGATTATTTTTCTGTGTATCCAATATGAAGGAACCCATGGCCTCTGTGGAGACTGATAAGGCCCAAAACCTTTCTTTTTTCTCATTTTCTATTTCATTTTATTCTATTTTTTATTTATTTTTTTTGGCTTTTCTTAATTTCTTCACGTTCTAAACCAAATATATTTATTTCTAATTGAAATTTGAATATCACTTAAATTAAACCTTGGTATCAGTCACATAAACAGCTGGCTTTTACACTCACCGGCCACTTTATTAGGTACCCCATGCTAGTAACGGGTTGGACCCCCTTTTGCCTTCAGAACTGCCTCAATTCTTGGTGGCATAGATTCAACAAGGTGCTGGAAGCATTCCTCAGGGAGTTTGGTCCATATTGACATGATGGCATCACACAGTTGCCGCAGATTTGTCGGCTGCACATCCATGATGCGAATCTCCCGTTCCACCACATCCCAAAGATGCTCTATTGGATTGAGATCTGGTGACTGTGGAGGCCATTTGAGTACAGTGAACTCATTGTCATGTTCAAGAAACCAGTCTGAGATGATTCCAGCTTTATGACATGGCGCATTATCCTGCTGAAAGTAGCCATCAGAAGTTGGGTACATTGTGGTCATAAAGGGATGGACATGGTCAGCAACAATACTCAGGTAGGCTGTGGCGTTGCAACGATGCTCAATTGGTACCAAGGGGCCCAAAGAGTGCCAAGAAAATATTCCCCACACCATGACACCACCACCACCAGCCTGAACCGTTGATACAAGGCAGGATGGATCAATGCTTTCATGTTGTAGACGCCAAATTCTGACCCTACCATCCGAATGTCGCAGCAGAAATCGAGACTCATCAGACCAGGCAACGTTTTTCCAATCTTCTATTGTCCAATTTCCATGAGCTTGTGCAAATTGTAGCCTCAGTTTCCTGTTCTTAGCTGAAAGGAGGGGCACCCGGTGTGGTCTTCTGCTGCTGTAGCCCATCTGCCTCAAAGTTCCACGTACTGTGCGTTCAGAGATGCTCTTCTGCCCACCTTGGTTGTAACGGGTGGTTATTTGAGTCACTGTTGCCCTTCTATCAGCTCCAACCAGTCTGGCCATTCTCCTCTGACCTCTGGCATCAACAAGGCATTTCCACCCACAGAACTGCCGCTCACTGGATGTTTTTTCTTTTTCGGACCATTCTCTGTAAACCCTAGAGATGGTTGTGTGTGAAAATCCCAGTAGATCAGCAGTTTCTGAAATACTCAGACCAGCCCTTCTGGCACCAACAATCATGCCACGTTCAAAGTCACTCAAATCACCTTTCTTCCCCATACTGATGCTCGCTTTGAACTGCAGGAGATTGTCTTGACCATGTCTACATGCCTAAATGCACTGAGTTGCCGCCATGTGATTGGCTGCTTAGAAATTAAGTGTTAACGAGCAGTTGGACAGGTGTACCTAATAAAGTGGCCGGTGAGTGTAAATTATTTACTGTTTATATCTGTATAAAATATGTAGTTTTAAAATCCCTCTTTAGAAGACAATTGTATTTTTTCTGGATAATTTCAATACTTTTTTAAATATTAAAAGTTAAAAATGTCTTTATTTCCAGTCTGTCGTGTTTGTTGCAGGATATAAGGCACATTTTAGTAAAAAAAAAAAGATACTACTTACCTTTGTGGGGCTGCTATTGTGTTCATCCTCCCATGTTTTTTTTTTTTTTTATAAATCACTGCAACTCCTTTCCCGATGAAAATAGCGGGTTAACGCATGTCTTTCACAGATGGGTCGACCAGCTAACAATCAGCTCCCTTCACAATGGCAAAAAAGCTAGTCTAGCATGTCTGGTGACACCATAATGCAGGGTTATAGTTGATGTCACCAGTGTAACAGAAATCAGGAAAGTAAACAATGGAGAGCAACATGTAAGGAAGCCAGGGCGTAGTCTGTGTGCCTTATTGTTTCTCTCTCTACCAGAGCTGCTCCACGTTTATCGAATGTAAACTGAGTTGCTCGGCTTGTTGGATCAGAAGCGTCTGATGCGGTGTGTTGACGTCTGAACATTGCATTCAGCGGTGTCACAGCATCCCAATCAGGGCCAAGGCGAATATAACACGGGTCACTTGTCGAATCTCTAACGTTCTGCTCTCTCTGCTTTTTCTCATAGTAGCTTCATCTGGTCTGTTCCTGTTTGGCTGTGACTCCATCCTGGAGAGAAATATCAGCTGTGCTTCTGCCATCAACACCTTTGTTTCTAGATGTTGGAGCTTGGCCTGTTTTCCAGTGTAGTCCTGTTTCTCTGACTGTGACTAACTGGATGTGCTCTCTTCATCCTCTGACATGGGAGCTGGCTCGGAGCTCGTCTGCCTGGCTGTGTGTTTCCTGGACGGGGCCGCCTGCGGAGCTGGTTGACAGTTGCCTTTTGTATCTCTGTGTCAGTAATCCAGTCTGTGTGGGTTGTGTTTTGGTGTTTTTCTCTCCACCACCAGGTGGTGCCCTGTCCTCGTTGCTCCTCCTGCACACCTGCAGCTGGTTGGCTCATCACTGGGGACTATTTGAGCGGCGGACTGTCACTACCTCGAGGCCAGAGTGTTTGCCAATTTTGGGTACTCTAGCCGAGCTGAGTTTAGCTGAGTCTAACTGAGTCTTTTTCTCTGAGTTCTAACATTGTTTTTATCTTTTGCCTTTCGGCAGGAAGTCATCTTGCATACTGGATTATTGTTTGAGCTTCACACTGAGGAGGGGAATTATCTCCACACTCCCGTTCAAGTACTCCTGGAAATCTAAGTGGCAGTCCGCTCCATTGCTCCTCAGGAACCAACCAAACCAAAACCTTTCCCCCCTCCAACGAGCAGCTCCATCTCGGGAAAAACCCACACTGATTGGATACTGGGAAGAAACTTTTCTCCACAAACGAGAGTCCAGTTTACCTCTGTTTTTGCAAGACGTCGTTTAAAGTTTCCAGGACAATGAACTAACCTCTGTGAACTTCCCCTCTTACTTCCAGTTCCGGTTCACCAGCCCTCTGAGTTCACCTGAATCCAACCCATTCGGACTCCTAATAAACCTGTTAAACTTTTACTCTGGTTTCTCTGAGTGGTTTCCTGCATGTGGGTCAGATCTCTTTAAAACATCATGACACTCTGCTTCTTTTTCCATGTCTGCTTCTGTCTCCTTGAACCCCAGTCGGCCTCAGCAGATGGCCGCTCACACTGAGCCTGGTTCTGCTGGAGGTTTCTTCCTGTTCAAAGGGAGTTTTTCCTCTCCACTTTCGCTACAAGCATTCTTAGTGTGAGGGATTGTATTTGAGTCAGTGAGTCGATGCAATCAAGTTTAGCTATGCAAAGTGCCTTGAAGTGACATGTCTTGTGCAACAGATGTTTTGGTCAGTGGGAAAGTGGTGTGATTCTTTCTCAAACATCCTTGAACTGGTCCCTCATGGTTCCCCTTTGCAGGTGGTGGGGGACGGCGTGGGGTCACACCTTCAGACTTGGCCTCAGTCAAACAAAGTGGAACCTGTCCACAAATACCTCTCTGCAGTGTGTGGTACCAGCACCGTCATACCAGGCTACATCGCTTGTCTCAATTTATTTGTCTAACAGATTTCAGTTGGTTCACTTTAATGATAAATCTTCCTCAAGCTCCAGGGTTAGCTGTGGAGTACCACATGGATCAGTGCTAGGGCCGATTAGTCTTCAATTCGACATTTGAGTGAATGCTCTCATCATAGTCTCTGTGCGTGCGTCATACAAAGGTGCTCCCTTATTTGCTTATTTTATGGGCTTAGAGGAGAACACACTATGGTTAGAAATACAAGCTGCACGCAAGTCATACACAAGGCCTTCAATGCACCAATATTTGCTGCGTTACACATACCAACATGAATAATTTAGGCATAAATAAAGTGTTTCAAAGGAGTGATCATGGCACTCTGCATCATCAGTGCTGTCTTTCTCCCTGCCAGCTCCGTGAAACGCACCGCTTCAGCTCCTCTAGACGCGCTACAGACAGCATGCGTGTTCATGTGTTTTGTTTTCTATAATTATGCTGCTATACGTCGGAGGGCTTACATACCACTTTTCTTCATTCTGCTGCATTCCATCTCCATTCTCCCATTCTGCAGTATTAGTAAGGTGAATCACAGTCAGCCTGGTCCTGTTGGAGGTTTCTTCATGTTAAAAGGGAGATTGCTTCCCCACGGTCGCTGCCTGCAAGTTCGGTGTTAAAGATTGCCGAAGAGTCAGCAAACGCAAATAAAAACCAACACCGTGAGGAGGATTCTCTGTTCATTTCATATGTCAGTGACTTAATGCAAACAGGTGGCCTTGATTGATAGAATCTTTTAATCAATCAGAAATAGCTAATTTGAATAGTTATGTTTACAGGTGCTGGTCATAAAATTAGAATATCATGAAAAAGTAGATTGATTTCAGTAATTCCATTTAAAAAGTGAAACTTGTATATTATATTCATACATTACATACAAACTCATATATTTCAGATGTTTATTTTGTTTAATTTTCATGATTACAAATGACAACAAATGAAAATCTCAAATTCATCATATCAGAAAATTAGAATATTACTGAAGACCAATAAAAACAAAGGATTTATAGAAATGTTGGCCAACTGAAAAGTATGAACATGAAAAGTATGAGCATGTACAGCACTCAGTATTTAGTTGGGCCTCCTTTGGCCTGTATTACTGCAGCAATGCGGCGTGGCATGGAGTCGATCAGTCTGTGGCACTGCTCAGGTGTTATGATAGCCCAGGTTGCTCTAATAGTGGCTTTTAGCTCTTCTGAATTGTTGGGTCTGGTGTATTGCATCTTCTTCTTCACAATACCCCATAGATTTTCTATGGGGTTAAGGTCAGGAGAGTTTGCTGGCCAATTAAGAACAGGGATACCATGGTCCTTCAACCAGGTACTGGTAGCTTTGGCACTGTGTGCAGGTGCCAAGTCCTGTTGGAAAATGAAATCTGCATCTCCAAAAAGTTGGTCAGCTGCAGGAAGCATGAAGTGCTCTAAAACTTCCTGGTATGTGGCTGCGTTGACCCTGGACCTCAGAAAACACAATGGACCAACACCAGCAGATGACATGGCACCCCAAACCATCACTGACTGTGGAAACTTTACACTGGACTTCAAGCAACGTGGATGAAGTGCCTCTCTTCTTTTCCTCCAGACTCTGGGACCTTGATTTCCAAAGGAAATGCAAAATTTACTTTCATCAGAGAACATGACTTTGGACCACTCACCAGCAGTCCAGTCCTGTTTCTCTTTAGCCCAGGCAAGACGCTTCTGACGCTGTCTGTGGTTCAAGAGTGGCTTGACACAAGGAATGCGACAGCAGAAACCCATGTCTTTCATACGTCTGTGTGTGGTGGTTCTTGAAGCACTCACTCCAGCTGCAGTCCACTCTTTGTGAATCTCCCCCACATTTTTGAATGGGTTTTGTTTCACAATCCTCTCCAGGGTGCGGTTATCTCTCTTGCTTGTACACTTTTTTCGACCACATCTTTTCCTTCCCTTCGCCTCTCTATTAATGTGCTTGGACACTGAGCTCTGTGAACAGCCAGCCTCTTTAGCGATGACCTTTTGTGTCTTGCCCTCCTTGTGCAAGGTGTCGATGGTCGTCTTTTGGACAACTGTCAAGTCAGCAGTCTTCCCCATGATTGTGTAGCCTATAGAACTAGACTGAAAGACCATTTAAAGGCTTTTGCAGGTGGTTTGAGTTAATTAGCTGATTAGAGTGTGGCACCAGGGGCCATCAATTTGGAACCTTTTCACAATATTCTAATTTTCTGATATGATGAATTTGAGATTTTCATTTGTTGTCATTTGTAATCATCAAAATTAAACAAAATAAACATCTGAAATATATGAGTTTGTATGTAATGTATGAATATAATATACAAGTTTCACTTTTTAAATGGAATTACTGAAATCAATCTACTTTTTCATGATATTCTAATTTTATGACCAGCACCTGTATTTTAAGATTAGTTTTTGCAGTGTTGATGCTCAATGTAAGGGTTTTTTGCTGAGTCAATGACGAAATGCAACATCCTATCAACTATTTCCTTAGCCAGAAAACGTTTAACACATCTGTACGGAAGAGGATTAGGGCCACTGAAAAAAAAAAAGTTAACTGATTTTTTTTATTTTATTTCAGTATAGTATGGGAAAAAAGTCAGAATTCTGAGAAAAAAGTCAGAATTCTGAGATTAAAGTCAGAATTCTGACTTTTTTCTCAGAATTCTGACTTTTTTATTGTCAGAAATTATTCAGAATTCTGACTATAATCTCAGAATTCAGACTTTTTTTCCATGTTAAACTGAAATAAAATTAAAAAATCAGTTTACTTTTTTTTTTTTTCAGTGGCCCTAATCCTCTTCCATACATCTGGACATATGATTCGATTAAATCTTCTCTACGAAGTGCTGTTGTAAGTTGGCGCTGTATCAATAAACTAAAGGGACCATAAACTAGACTACTGTGAACACAGATTTAAAACTCGCTAAACAGGTTTTTATCTTCACTAGAAATCCGGGTGGCATAAATTCAAACGCTGTTAAGTCAGAATTGAATATTGCTTCTAAGCATTTTGTCAGACATCCTGCTGTATTTGCTTTTAAGTTGTCGTTGTTTCTTATTTTTCATATATTTCATTGTAAATATAAATATCTATTCAGCTTTAAGCAAACAACTAAAAAAAGCAACACATGAAGGAAAGCACGGAAAAGGAAAAATATAATTTTTACTCATTTTAATCAAAACCTAGAAGGACTTGCTTCCCCCTTCCAACAAATAATCAAGATATATATCCACCCTTGATTTAATTTAAGACGCTATATATAATCCTCATGACTTTAGTCTGGGTCCATTTCCTCTGGATTTTAATTTAGTCTTTGCAGATTTTATCTAAGGCTTTTTTCAATCTTCTGCTGGATGTAACATCAACTCACAAGATGACTAATGTTTTAATCTGAAAGATTAACCTCAAAGTCAGAGTCTTAAGAAAAAGCTGCTTTGGAGCAACAAAAACATTGTGCTGACAGATAAACAAATATGGATTTCTTTGCAGGATAGGTTCATCCTTTCCCCCACCAATAGTCTATGTTGTCTGAAATTTGGAACAGAAAGAAGTTGAAAACACTGTTTTTCTATTAGTTTCTGTCTGTAAGGCAATAAAAGCTGGTGAGGAGGAACTGCACACAGGTAGAGGAAGCGGTCGAGCGGAGGGTGTTGTGCAACCTTACATCCAGCATGGAAAACACTTTTCACCCGCTGCTCCAGAATGTAGAGGAGCTGAGCCTTTAGTGACGCACTTAAAGACCCTCTGTGTAAAAAGACGCGCAGGTCATTCATCGCTGCTGCCGTCACACTGCAAAAATGATCTAGAAATAAGTAAAAATGTCTTAAATTACCCTTAATTTGAGTAGGTCAATGAGATAGTTTGCCAGTATTTTTACTCTTAAAATAAGATAATCAGATAATATGCACTTGAAATAAGACAATGCAATTGTGTTTTCTTATTTTAAGCGTAAATTGTCTTATTCCGTTGGCAAAATGTCTCTTTTACCTCCTTAATTCAAGAACAAATGCATTTATTTTAAGAAAAAATGACTTATCTAGATTTAGATTTTTTGCAGTGCAGAATTTACAATGCCACTGCACTATAACCTGGTGTAAAAAACACTGCAATAACTGTTCATTAACTATTTGATTACCTGCGCAATAATTCTGTACTATATGAGCCTTCACCTGTTTCAGTTACCGCACTCATTTTTTACATTTATTTAACAAACCAGCAACCGCACTGGTTTTGCTTTACTTACCTCTTTACTGTACATAAGATACCTTAAATCATTATAGTATATAAGTCACTTTAAATCTCTTCATCTTTGATTTCCCCCCCTACTCCACTCTACTGTATGTATCTGGATGCACTGTACATACTTGATGCACCTTTTCCTCCTTCGTGCAACTTCTGTTGTTTATAACACCCTTGTTTATAGATGTTGGAGATCGGCCTGTTTTCCAGTGTGGTCCTGTTTCTCTGACCGTGACTGAGTGGATGTGCTCTCTTCGTCCTCTGGAATGGGAGCTGGCTCGGAGCTCGTCTGCCTGGCTGTGTGTTTCCTGGACGGGGCCGCCTTTTACAGCTGCTTTTTCTGTCTCTGCTTCTGTCTCCTTGAACCCCAGTCGGCCTCGGCAGATGGCCGCTCACACTGAGCCTGGTTCTGCTGGAGGTTTCTTCCTGTTAAAAGGGAGTTTTTCCTCTCCACTGTCGCTACAAGCATGCTTAGTGTGAGGGATTGTATTTGAGTCAATGAGTCGATGCAATCAACTGGTTTTCCTTAGATAGAAAACTTTGTATCGATTTGACTGTATGATCTGGTTGAACTGTAAAGTGCCTTGAGATGACATGTGTTGTGAATTTGGCGCTATAGAAATAAACTGAATTGAATTATAAGAGCTGATGTCACAAGTGAGTTTCTCCATTGTGAGATCAATAAAATTCTATCTAATGCAATATAATCTAATAATCTAAAAATCTAAATCATGACAGATTCAGAAGATTTCCTTCAGATCTGAATAACATCTTCTATCCTTGGAAGAACCCTACCTACAGCATAGCTTTAGAGCGGAGGTCTTCAACAGGGGGTCCGTGACCCCTAGGGGGTCTCGGAGGTACTTCATGGGGGTCACGAAAGTTTTGGTTGATTAGACTTCTTTTTTTACACTAAATGAAATGTCTTTAAATCCACATTAACATGAATTCATCACTCTGTAGTAAACAGATAAATGGAGGCTGAAGATGTCTTTCAGATATCAATGCCAGTGGCGGTTCTAGACCAAATGTACGAGGGGGCCAGGAGGGGGCCAGCGTGTTTTCATGGGGGCACAGAAAAGCATTAAATAAAAAACAGGGCAAGGGATTCAAATATATTAAAAGAGCTGCATGAAATGAAATTTCTATTCAATTAGGTTTAATTATTAAAATTCTATTTCTTGTTAGATCAATAGACATTCATAAATTTGAAATTTTACATATTTTTTGACTTAATTTGAGTTAAAAATCACGTTTTTTTTTCTCTAAAAATCTGAATTAGAACTCGAGAAAAATTGATAAATTCTACCATAAAAATTAGAGGAATTTGTTTTGAAAAAAATAACATTTAGCAGATGAAAACCGGGACGTTCTCTCAACACCACTGAAGCTATAACTTTATTGTTTTTAAATTATTAGTAAAACAGAACTTGTATAGAAAAAAAAGATAGAAACAAATAGATCCCGAGGGCCTATCAGTAATCATGTCTGTTCTTTGAATATTATTTCTTCAGTACAGGGGCCATAACAGGGGCCAGGACATGATCTACAGGGGCACTGGCCCTCGTTGGCCCCTGTATAGAACCGCCCATGATCAATGCACACATTTAGCGACACACAGGAGCTCTTTCAAGCTGGGCACTGGCTGGGTTTCATTCACACCTGTCCCGTCAACCGGGAATCAGAAATACTTTAATAATCCCAGGGAGGGATTACTTTAGTTACATTACTGCATCTGTAATAGAGTGACTATAGGACCAGTTTGATAGAACACTATTTCATACAATATTAGGGGGTCCCCGCTCCATCTCGCCAACGATTTGGGGGTCCTTCGCCTGGAAAACGTTGAAGACCCCTGATTTAGAGTATTGACTCTAGAACAGATCATGAAACTCATCAGTGTGGCCAGATCTCTGTGTTCTCTGTGTGATCAAATACAAAAAGGAAATAAATGAGAAGCAATAAAAAGGAAGAGCAAAACACAAAATGTGATCTGGTTCCATAGAAACAATGCATGTTCATTACTCTTGTACTTTTACATTTTATTGGTTTTACTTAAGTATCTGTGAAAGTATTGGGTACTTCAAGAAGAACAGAACCACAGTTTAAGGCGATAGTCTCACACATAAATCAAAAGTACTTCTGAGGAATGGATCCCAGCTACATGCAGTACACAGGATGACACACAGCTCAAGCATAACATTCAGGAAAACGGTCGATTGAAAGAAACAACTGGCAGATTTCACTTACAATAATTCAGTACTATGAAAGCCGCATCATACATCCAGGAATAAAGCAAAGACACATACAAAAATGAACATTATAAATGGAAAATACTTCTATTATTTAAATAAAACATTTGTCTTAAAATAAAGAAATGTCCAAAAAGTTCATTCACAGCTGAAAGAAAAACATGATTACTTTTATGTCACCTAGCTAACTTATCCATTGAGGCCCCGTCCACACGAAGTCAAAACGAACACGAAACGCTAATATTTTCCAGAACGTTTGTCGTAAAGACGGAGACGTAAAATAAATGTGATCGTCCACACGAATGCATGAAAACGCTGCAAAATGTATGCCAGGCCTGTAAGTGGCGCTGTGGTGCCAAAGCAAAAATAGGCGACGAAATGTTGGGCATGCGCACTAATATTTATACATGGTTGCCCTGCGGGTCCATTTTGGTGGTTCAGTCAAATTCAGGTGCTGAACTATGTGGTCCATATTGCTCTGTTCTTCCTGGAGATATTCCAGAAGAAGAAGATTCTGTTGTAAGCCCGACAGCAGGGTGAGTAGCATGAGCAGCAACCATTCAACACAGTACGGCGCCATTGTTGTTGTGATACTGGTCACGCATGCGTGTTTAGAGGCGACGCTATGACGCATGCGTGTAAAAAAAAAATGCAGTTAGAGCTTAAAGATGGAAACGCGAAAACGGCGTTTCAGAATCTTCCCACTCTTAAGGCTGAATAAAAAAAAGATCGTTTACAGACCCCCGAAACGCCGGCTTCGTGTGGATGAGAGGCTGGTTTGGTGAAAAATTAGTGCGTTTAGGCCAGGGTTCGGCTTCGTGTGGACGGGGCCTTAGTAAAAAAGAAATTGGAAAGAAACAATGAACACTGAAGAAGAAATCTAAAGGTTTAGGTAAGTTTGAATATTTCCTACAAATGGCTAGTTGTATCCAGTTAATCTAGCTAACTCTAGAGGTGAATTTATATGTTAAGCCGGTTTGCCCTTTCAAGAACAAATTTGAAGTTGTGCAGGGGTTGGAAGCAAGGAAAAAGCAAACAAACACCTTGGTACCTGGGTTAGACATGTTGTTTATACAAAGATTGGCATATTTTTACAGGAAAAAAATAAATAGATTGGGGAACCTAGGTTCGTACCTCATAACATCTTAAATGTTGGAATTATTGGAAATTGTGCTGTTTTTCTTAGTTTGTATGATTTCGCTTCTCATTCAAATAGACAACTGAGAAAAACATGCTTTAATACAATTTTATTGGCTATATTCAAATATTTTAAAAGGAGAATGGAGATAGCCTTCTGTTAAATTATAGAAATTTGCCTTTAGATAAACATCAGGTTTAGTATCACTGATTTCAACATAAGGACAGGTTATCACAACTCTTTAATATTCCCACCATCATTTCAAACCCCTGCTCTACCCAAACCTACGGAGCCCCTCTGATGACATGGTCAAAAAAAATTTTTAATTGTGGCCACGAAGTAGTATTTCGTGGCCACGCAATAAGTTTAACGTGCGCACCAAATACTACTTTGTGGCCACGCAATAAGTTTAACGTGCGCACCAAATACTACTTTGTGGCCCCGCAATAAGTTTAACGTGCGCACCAAATACTATTTCGTGGCCACGCAATAAGTTTAACGTGCGCACCAAATACTACTTTGTGGCCCCGCAATAAGTTTAACGTGCGCACCAAATACTACTTTGTGGCCACGCAATAAGTTTAACGTGCGCACCAAATACTACTTTGTGGCCCCGCAATAAGTTTAACGTGCGCACCAAATACTACTTTGTGGCCACGCAATAAGTTTAACGTGCGCACCAAATACTACTTTGTGGCCCCGCAATAAGTTTAACGTGCGCACCAAATACTACTTTGTGGCCCCCGCAATAAGTTTAACGTGCGCACCAAATACTACTTTGTGGCCCCGCAATAAGTTTAACGTGCGCACCAAATACTACTTTGTGGCCACCGCAATAAGTTTAACGTGCGCACCAAATACTACTTTGTGGCCCCGCAATAAGTTTAACGTGCGCACCAAATACTACTTTGTGGCCACGCAATAAGTTTAACGTGCGCACCAAATACTATTTCGTGGCCACGCAATAAGTTTAACGTGCGCACCAAATACTACTTTGTGGCCACGCAATAAGTTTAACGTGCGCACCAAATACTATTTCGTGGCCACGCAATAAGTTTAACGTGCGCACCAAATACTACTTTGTGGCCACGCAATAAGTTTAACGTGCGCACCAAATACTACTTTGTGGCCCCGCAATAAGTTTAACGTGCGCACCAAATACTACTTTGTGGCCACGCAATAAGTTTAACGTGCGCACCAAATACTACTTTGTGGCCCCGCAATAAGTTTAACGTGCGCACCAAATACTACTTTGTGGCCCCGCAATAAGTTTAACGTGCGCACCAAATACTACTTTGTGGCCACGCAATAAGTTTAACGTGCGCACCAAATACTACTTTGTGGCCACGCAATAAGTTTAACGTGCGCACCAAATACTATTTCGTGGCCACGCAATAAGTTTAACGTGCGCACCAAATACTACTTTGTGGCCACGCAATAAGTTTAACGTGCGCACGAAATACTTATTAATAATATTAACATCATTCCTGGACAACTGGGTAAGCAAATCGAGCGCGCCTTCTCTAAGGTCTAAGGCGCGCTCGATTTGCTTACCCAGTTGTCCAGGAATGATGTTAATATTATTAATAAGTATTTCGTGGCCACACAATAAGTATAACGTTGGCACGAAATACTACTTCGTGGCCACGCAATAAGTATAACGTGCGCACGAAATACTTATTAATAATATTAATATCATTCCTGGACAACTGGGTAAGCAAATCGAGCGTGCCTTCTCTAAGGTCTAAGGCGCGCTCGATTTGCTTACCCAGTCGGTCTCCGCCAGTCACGTGACATTTGTTGCTAAGACGCCATTTTAGGTGGAAAAGGCGTAGTGTAAACAACCGCAGCCTAGCTAAACGAAGGACTAAAGGCCCGTTTACATAGCAGCCTGTCCAAGATAAGTCATTACAGTTAACATAAGCCTGAAAACAGGGGCGGATTTATTGATATTATTAGTAAGTATTTCGTGCGCACGTTAAACTTATTGCGTGGCCACGAAGTAGTATTTCGTGCGCACGCAATAAGTTTAACGTGCGCACCAAATACTACTTTGTGGCCCCGCAATAAGTTTAACGTGCGCACCAAATACTACTTTGTGGCCACGCAATAAGTTTAACGTGCGCACCAAATACTATTTCGTGGCCACGCAATAAGTTTAACGTGCGCACCAAATACTATTTCGTGGCCACGCAATAAGTTTAACGTGCGCACCAAATACTATTTCGTGGCCACGCAATAAGTTTAACGTGCGCACCAAATACTACTTTGTGGCCCCGCAATAAGTTTAACGTGCGCACCAAATACTACTTTGTGGCCACGCAATAAGTTTAACGTGCGCACCAAATACTATTTCGTGGCCACGCAATAAGTTTAACGTGCGCACCAAATACTATTTCGTGGCCACGCAATAAGTTTAACGTGCGCACCAAATACTACTTTGTGGCCACGCAATAAGTTTAACGTGCGCACCAAATACTACTTTGTGGCCACGCAATAAGTTTAACGTGCGCACCAAATACTATTTCGTGGCCACGCAATAAGTTTAACGTGCGCACCAAATACTAATTTGTGGCCACGCAATAAGTTTAACGTGCGCACCAAATACTATTTCGTGGCCACGCAATAAGTTTAACGTGCGCACCAAATACTATTTCGTGGCCACGCAATAAGTTTAACGTGCGCACCAAATACTACTTTGTGGCCACGCAATAAGTTTAACGTGCGCACCAAATACTACTTTGTGGCCACGCAATAAGTTTAACGTGCGCACCAAATACTATTTCGTGGCCACGCAATAAGTTTAACGTGCGCACCAAATACTACTTTGTGGCCACGCAATAAGTTTAACGTGCGCACCAAATACTACTTTGTGGCCACGCAATAAGTTTAACGTGCGCACGAAATACTACTTCATGGCCACGCAATAAGTATAACGTGCGCACGAAATACTTATTAATAATATTAATATCATTCCTGGACAACTGGGTAAGCAAATCGAGCGCGCCTTCTCTAAGGTCTAAGGCGCGCTCGATTTGCTTACCCAGTCGGTCTCCGCCAGTCACGTGACATTTGTTGCTAAGACGCCATTTTAGGTGGAAAAGGCGTAGTGTAAACAACCGCAGCCTAGCTAAACGAAGGACTAAAGGCCCGTTTACATAGCAGCCTGTCCAAGATAAGTCATTACAGTTAACATAAGCCTGAAAACAGGGGCGGATTTATTGATATTATTAGTAAGTATTTCGTGCGCACGTTAAACTCTGTTAAACCTTCAGGATTACTTTAACAGAGTTCTCCTCCCCCAAAAGAAGGTTCAATTTTAGTAGATCTTTATCAGATAGAGCAGTTATACATTTTAAAGAATCTGCTTCACTTTCTCTCTCCTCTGTGTCACTGAGCAGTGCTGCAGAGTGCAAAAGCTTAGCTTATTCCCCTTCACAGGTTGATGATTTTGTTGATGGGGTTGCTAGTTCTCTGCGTATTGCCTTAGACAACGCAGCTCCTTTGAAAATGAAAACTGTTAAAAATAGAAAGCTTGCTCCTTGGTTTAATGCAGAGCTGCGTACTTTGAAGCAAAATGCTAGGAAACTGGAGAGAAAATATCGCTCCACAGGCCTGCGAGAGTCCTTCCTAGTCTGGAAAAATGGTTTACTGCTGTATAAGAGGACCCTTTGTAAAGCAAGAGCAGCATAATTCTCCTCATTAATAGAGGAGAATAAGAATAATCCTAGATTTCTTTTTAATACAGTTGCCAAACTCACCCAGAGCCATAGCTCTGTTGAACCGTCCATTCCACCTGCTCTTAGCAGCAATGATTTTATGGGATTCTTTATAAATAAGATTGATCTTATTAAAAATAAGATCATAAGCACTCCTCTATCCGCGATTGTACCTGAGGTAGTCATGGAATCTGAACCGGGTTTAGACTGCTTTGATCCAGTTGAACTCTCTGAATTAGCAAAATTATTGTCTTCATCTAAGCCTTCAACTTGTATGTTAGATCCAGTTCCAACCAGGTTATTTAAGGAGGTATTCCCTTTGATCTCCTCCTCCATTTTAGATGTGATTAATCTATCTCTGTTACAGGGATATGTACCTAAAGCTTTTAAGATTGCTGTAATTAAACCTCTGCTTAAGAAACCGTCTCTTGACCCAGATGACTTGGTCAATTATAGACCTATATCCAATCTTCCTTTCTTATCCAAAATTCTTGAGAAAGTAGTTGCCAAACAAGTTTGCGATCACTTCCACCATAATGAACTTTTTGAAGAGTTTCAGTCTGGCTTTAGAGCTCATCATAGCACTGAAACAGCTCTGGTGAAAGTCACTAATGATATTCTCATGGCCTCAGATAATGGACTTGTATCTGTGCTCGTCCTGTTGGATCTTAGTGCTGCATTTGATACAGTTGACCATAATATTCTTTTAGAAAGACTTGAATATTTTGTTGGAATTAAAGGAACAGCTCTAGACTGGTTTAAATCTTATCTATCTGATCGAATTCAGTTTGTTCATGTTAATGATAGATCTTCAACACGCTCAAAGGTTACCTGTGGAGTACCACAGGGATCAGTGCTAGGACCAATTCTCTTTACTTTATACATGCTCCCAATTGGTAGAATTATTAGACAGCATGGGATTAATTTCCACTGTTATGCTGATGATACCCAGCTATATCTGTCTATAAATCCAGATGAAGCTAACCCATTACATAGATTACAGGCATGTCTGAAGACATAAAAACCTGGATGACTCTTAACTTTCTGCTTCTGAATGCAGACAAAACAGAAGTTATAGTCTTTGGACCAGAGCCTCTGAAAAAGAAGCTGATTAGTCAGTCACTTCATTTGGATGGGATTAAACTGATTTCAGATAATAAAGTAAAAAATCTTGGTGTTATTTTTGATCAGGACCTGTCATTTAAATCCCATATCAAAGAGGTTTCTAGAATTTCCTTCTTTCATCTGAGGAACATTGCAAAAATTAGAAATATCCTGTCCAGGGGTGATGCTGAGAAACTAGTCCATGCATTTGTTACTTCAAGGCTGGACTATTGTAATTCTTTACTATCAGGAAGTCCACAAACTGTAGTTAAAAGCCTTCAGCTGATCCAAAATGCTGCAGCCAGAGTTCTAATGAAAATGAAAAAGAGAGATCATATCTCTCCTATCCTGGCTTCTCTTCATTGGCTTCCTGTTAAATCAAGAATAGAATTTAAAATCCTCCTTCTCACATATAAAGCCTTAAATGGCCAAGCTCCATCTTATATCAGAGATCTGATTGTTCCTTATGTTCCTAACAGAGCACTTCGCTCTCAATCTGCAGGTTTACTAGTGGTTCCTAGAATTTCTAAAAGTAGAATGGGAGGCAGATCTTTTAGTTATCAGGCTCCTCTCCTGTGGAACCAACTACCAGTTTTAGTCCGTGAGGCAGACACCCTGTCTACTTTTAAGGCTAGGCTTAAAACTTTCCTTTTTGATAAAGCTTCTAGTTAGAGTGGCTCAGGTTATCCTGAGCTATCTCTATAGTTCTGCTGCTATAGGCTTAGACTTTTGGAGGACATAGGGACCCCCATTTCATCATTCTGCTTCATTCTCTCTCTGTTCTCCTATTCTGCAGAATCTGTTAGTTCAATCTCTAACGTTCTGCTCTCTCTGCTTTTCCTCAGAGTAGCTTTGCCTCGTCTGTTCCTGTTTGGCTGTGACGTCATCCTGGAAAAAAACATCAGCTGTGCTGCTTCTATCAACACCCTTGTTAATAGATGTTGGAGATCGGCCTGTTTTCCAGTGTGGTCCTGTTTCTCTGACCGTGACTGAGTGGATGTGCTCTCTTCGTCCTCTGGCATGGGAGCTGCCTTGGAGCTCGTCTGCCTGGCTGTGTGTTTCCTGGACGGGGCCGCCTTTTACAGCTGCTTTTTGTATCTCTGCTTCTGTCTCCTTGAACCCCAGTGGGCCCTCGGCAGATGGCCGCTCACACTGAGCCTGGTTTCTGCTGGAGGTTTCTTCCTGTTAAAAGGGAGTTTTTCCTCTCCACTGTCGCTACAAGCATGCTTAGTGTGGGGGATTGTATTTGAGTCAATGAGTCAATGCAATCAACTGGTTTTCCTTAGATAGAAAACTTTGTATCAATTTGACTGTATGATCTGGTTGAACTGTAAAGTCCCTTTGAGATGACATGTGTTGTGAATTTGGCGCTATAAAAATAAACTGAATTGAATTGAATTGAATTGAATTAAATTTATTGCGTGGCCACGATAAGTAGTATTTCGTGCGCACGTTACACTTATTGCGTGGCCGCGAAATACTACTTCGTGGCCACAATTAAACATTTTTTTTTTTTCCATGTCATCAGAGGGGCTCCGTACAAACCCATTCACACTAACAGGAACCTCAATTATCAAACAGAAACGAGTCGGAAAAAACGAAGCTGAAACTAGCCGCTTCTTGATGTTTCTCTCTGTGTGATGGCGTTATGTACCTAAAACAGCACACAGAGAACTTGTCTTGGAAATATTTGAGAGATTTATGAGCATTGCATAATTCAAGACTAGTTCTTAAAACCCCAAAAATCAAAATCTACATTTTTTTTTTGCCACAAATTTGCCCCAAAATGACACAAATGTCAAAGATAAACAAAAATTACAAAGAGCAATTTTTTCATTTTCCAAAGGATTAAAAATTTACATTTCAAAAATTTCATGGATGCTTTTAGATTTCCTGGTTACCCAAAGTTAGGGGATATACTTTGGTCAAACACAATTTTCTTAGAAGACTGATATTTGTATTCATCACAGGGTGTTGTATTATTGTTTGATCTAAAAGTAAAATCCTCCAAATGATTAGACTGCAAAATAATAGTTTCTATTCTCCAAACAGGAGCTGTTTTTTTGTGTTCATATTTAGACAACATTTCACCCAAAATTTGGGGGGGTGGGTGTGAAACAAAACACTGCTAGTGGGACAGATGGTACCTTTTTCCAAACACTAAAATATTTCCCCAGTTTATTCACACTTTATCAGGAGTTATACCTGGAAGATCCCTTCCAGGTATCACCATAACCCCCACCCCATAACAGAGGAACAAAGCACCTCCTCCTTCAGCCAGGTGAACAACCCTCCTTACCGACCCTCAGGTATTAAGGACACAATCCCCCATTTAATGACGGTCCCCCCTTAGATGACCCACCTACAGAATCATAGACAGATTTCAGATGTTATTTGGCTAACAATGGAAACAAACGACCCACTCGTCGGCTTCAATTTGCATGTTTCCAAGCCCTTATTATACAAGGCTATGTCTATGTAAAGCTTTTAAACTCTCTGCGGATCCAGACATTTGAATTGAGAAAGCTTCCTGGAGGGGAAGCGAAACGTCTTCAAACCTTGGAAACAAAGTCCAGTGGACTGTTTTTAAACTTTTACAGAATCAGAAGTTATCTTTAAGTTTAAAAAGATCTAAAACATTAGCTCAGAAGCGGTTGGTAGACCAATTACAAATTGAGTAACGTTTTGTTGTTTTCAAAGTAGAATTCATCATATGACTTTTCGAAAAAATAAAAAACGCTTTAGGCCCCGTCCACACGAAGTCAAAACGAACACGAAACGCTAATATTTTCCAGAATGTTTGTCTAAAAGACGGGAGACGTAAAATAAATTGATCGTCCACACGAATGCATGAAAACACTGCAAAATGTATGCCAGGCCTGTAAGTGGCGCTGTGGTGCCAAAGCAAAAATAGGCGACAAAATGTTGGGCATGCGCACTAATATTTATACATGGTTGCCCTGCGGGTCCATTTTGGTGGTTCAGTCAAATTCAGGTGCTGAATATGTGGGCGATATTGCTCTGTTCTTCCTGGAGATATTCCAGAAGAAGAAGATTCTGTTGTAAGCCCGGGCAGCAGGGTGAGTAGCATGAGCAGCAACCATTCAACACAGTTACGGCGCCATTGTTGTTGTGATTTCTGTGTCGCGCATGCGTGTTTAGAGGCGACGCTATGACGCATGCGTGTAAAAAAAAAAAAATTAGAGCTTAAAGATGGAAACGCGAAAACGGCGTTTTCAAAATCTTCCCACTCTGAAGGCTGAATAAAAAAAAGATCGTTTACAGACCCCCGAAACGCCGGCTTCGTTTTGGATGAGAGGCTGGTTTGGTGAAAAAATTTTGTGCGTTTCGGCCAGCGTTTGGGGTTCGTGTGGAAGGGGCCTTAAACCACATAAAGCTGTTTTGGAAGGAAACCAGCATAGCTAATTTATTTATTGTTTGGGTTAAATTGTTGCACTTTGTGAAATTTGGGGACTGGAGTCATCTGAGACGGCAATTGTGTGCAAAAAAATTATCAAATTTAAACTGTGACTGTGTGCTTAGATGATGGTCCATTTTACAAAGACTACTTCAGAAAATTTATGGATTTTCTTGAAAAAAAAAAGCTAAAAACAAAAAAGAAATTCCCTTTTTTTTCCTGTTTTTCATTTACAAATCAAAAATGGTAAAAACAAAAACAGCCAATTTGTCTGTCTTTTCTCAAGCATTGAGAAACTATCATGATCTTAGCGCTGAAGACTGGCTTAGTTGCTCATTTCATCCATCTAGCTCTGCCTGTTTCCCATCACTGCTCATCTGATGCCCCCGCTCCTGCTTCTATTTAAGCTGCTTGCTCCCAGTCAATTAGTTCCAGAATATTGGTGAGCCTTTGGTGTTGAGAATTCTCTAGCTATTTGTCTCTGATTGTATGTCCACTCAGAGTTGAGTATTTGCATAACAAAGTATGAAAAGCCATTAGTGGAGCACCCCTTCAACAAGTCACCATGAAAACAGGAAGTGCCAATTTCAGACCACTGGAACCAAATATCTTAAAGCAGGAATGATAACAACAAAAAACTAATTGCAGAAAGTATTTAAAACAACAACATGTTTTGGTTTCAAAGGAAAGGGAGATGGTGTAGGAGAAGATTGCTGCTCGAATGAATGCGTAAGTTTATATGAAGTCTTTTAAGGCAGGCCGTTGTAACACGTGCTAAGATCTCTCTTCTCTCATTTGTTCCATTTGTAGATCACTAAAATAGGATTGTTTCCAGGCAAGGGCGTAGGTTTGATTTGAACTTTGGTAGGGACACTATTGGTCTGGTGTCATTGGTGCTATGCAATATGTCCTTTTTTATGCTGGATGTGAGCATCCGTACTGATAAGAGGAATTCATTGTTCAAAGAGGGGGAAAACAACATTTTGCTCCATTATAAAATGTTATAAGCTCTACACTCATTAGATGCTGTTTATCAATGTTTAAAGTATCAGCGGCTTGATGAATGTGGAATTAGGACTGTTTTCCACTTTGAAAAAGGTTTCATTTGAACGATAGGAGAGAAGGTAAATACAGTATTTTCTTTTGAAGATATAGAATTGTGCAGAGTTAAACCCACTCTAATATTTGTGCCTACTATTCTCTCTCTGTATCAAGCAAAAAATACATTCATTAAATATTAACTTCACTAAAAAAAGTTGAACAATCGGGCTGTAGTTACTCTGTGTCGCCAAATTTTAGGTATTTCATCTGGGACTGAAAAAAATGAATCATATTAATTATTTCAAAAATCGTTTAACTAATTTAGTATGTGTTTCTCATTAACTGGAGTTTAGAGACTATAAAACATACAGTAATATAAATGTAAATATTTATATTTCATGCATCATTATTACTGGATATCTGTGTTTCCTTTAAACATATAATGTATAAATGATTTTAATAGTAAGGATTAAATGAAA